>NC_091978.1:175430183-175632066 GCF_044704955.1 Pristiophorus japonicus | reverse complement strand
GCCCTCTCTCTTCCCCCCCCGTGCCCTCTCTCTTCCCCCCCCGTGCCCTCTCTCTTCCCCCCCCGTGCCCTCTCTTCCCCCCCGTGCCCTCTCTCTTCCCCCCCCGTGCCCTCTCTCTTCCCCCCCCGTGCCCTCTCTCTTCCCCCCCCGTGCCCTCTCTCTTCCCCCCCCGTGCCCTCTCTCTTCCCCCCCCGTGCCCTCTCTCTTCCCCCCCCGTGCCCTCTCTCTTCCCCCCCCCGTGCCCTCTCTCTTCCCCCCCCGTGCCCTCTCTCTTCCCCCCCCGTGCCCTCTCTCTTCCCCCCCCGTGCCCTCTCTCTTCCCCCCCCCCCCGTGCCCTCTCTCTCCCCCCCCCGTGCCCCTCTCTCCCCCCCCGTGCCCTCTCTCTTCCCCCCCCCCGTGCCCTCTCTCTTCCCCCTCCGTGCCATCTCTCTTCCATCCCCCCCCTTGCCCTCTCCCTTCCCCCCCGTGCCCTCTCCCTTCCCCCCCGTGCCCTCTCCTTCCCCCCCGTGCCCTCTCCCTTCCCCCCCGTGCCCTCTCCCTTCCCCCCGTGCCCTCTCCCTTCCCCCCCGTGCCCTCTCCCTTCCCCCCCGTGCCCTCTCCCTTCCCCCCGTGCCCTCTCCCTTCCCCCCCGTGCCCTCTCCCTTCCCCCCCGTGCCCTCTCCCTTCCCCCCCGTGCCCTCTCCCTTCCCCCCCGTGCCCTCTCCCTTCCCCCCGTGCCCTCTCCCTTCCCCCCCGTGCCCTCTCCCTTCCCCCCCGTGCCCTCTCCCTTCCCCCCCGTGCCCTCTCCCTTCCCCCCCGTGCCCTCTCCCTTCCCCCCCGTGCCCTCTCCCTTCCCCCCCGTGCCCTCTCCCTTCCCCCCCGTGCCCTCTCCCTTCCCCCCCGTGCCCTCTCCCTTCCCCCCGTGCCCTCTCCCTTCTCTCCCGTTCCCTCCCTCCCTTTCTCCCCCCGTCCCCCCTCCTTCCCCTTCTCCCCCCGTCCCCCCTCCTTCCCCTTCTCCCCCGTCCCCCCTCCTTCCCCTTCTCCCCCGTCCCCCCTCCTTCCCCTTCTCCCCCGTCCCCCCTCCTTCCCTTCTCCCCCTGTCCCCCCTCCTTCCCCTTCTCCCCCCGTCCCCCCTCCTTCCCCTTCTCCCCCCGTCCCCCCTCCTTCCCCTTCTCCCCCCGTCCCCCCTCCTTCCCCTTCTCCCCCCGTCCCCCCTCCTTCCCCTTCTCCCCCCGTCCCCCTCCTTCCCCTTCTCCCCCCGTCCCCCCTCCTTCCCCTTCTCCCCCCGTCCCCCCTCCTTCCCCTTCTCCCCCCGTCCCCCCTCCTTCCCCTTCTCCCCCCGTCCCCCCTCCTTCCCCTTCTCCCCCCGTCCCCCCTCCTTCCCCTTCTCCCCCCGTCCCCCTCCTTCCCCTTCTCCCCCCGTCCCCCCTCCTTCCCCTTCTCCCCCGTCCCCCCTCCTTCCCCTTCTCCCCCCGTCCCCCCTCCTTCCCCTTCTCCCCCGTCCCCCCTCCTTCCCCTTCTCCCCCCGTCCCCCCTCCTTCCCCTTCTCCCCCCGTCCCCCCTCCTTCCCCTTCTCCCCCCGTCCCCCCTCCTTCCCCTTCTCCCCCCGTCCCCCCTCCTTCCCCTTCTCCCCCCGTCCCCCCTCCTTCCCCTTCTCCCCCCGTCCCCCCTCCTTCCCCTTTTCCCCCCGTCCCCCCTCCTTCCCTTTCTCCCCCGTCCCCCCTCCTTCCCCTTCTCTCCCCGTCCCCCCTCCTTCCCCTTCTCCCCCCGTCCCCCCTCCTTCCCCTTCTCCCCCCGTCCACCCTCCTTCCCCTTCTCCCCCCGTCCACCCTCCTTCCCCTTCTCCCCCCGTCCACCCTCCTTCCCCTTCTCCCCCGTCCACCCTCCTTCCCCTTCTCCCCCCGTCCACCCTCCTTCCCCTTCTCCCCCCGTCCACCCTCCTTCCCCTTCTCCCCCCGTCCACCCTCCTTCCCCTTCTCCCCCCGTCCACCCTCCTTCCCCTTCTCCCCCCGTCCACCCTCCTTCCCCTTCTCCCCCCTTCCACCCTCCTTCCCCTTCTCCCCCCGTCCACCCTCCTTCCCCTTCTCCCCCCGTCCACCCTCCTTCCCCTTCTCCCCCCGTCCACCCTCCTTCCCCTTCTCCCCCCGTCCACCCTCCTTCCCCTTCTCCCCCCGTCCACCCTCCTTCCCCTTCTCCCCCCGTCCACCCTCCTTCCCCTTCTCCCCCCGTCCACCCTCCTTCCCCTTCTCCCCCCGTCCACCCTCCTTCCCCTTCTCCCCCCGTCCACCCTCCTTCCCCCTTCTCCCCCCGTCCACCCCTCCTTCCCCTTCTCCCCCCGTCCACCCTCCTTCCCCTTCTCCCCCCGTCCACCCTCCTTCCCCTTCTCCCCCCGTCCCCTTCTCTCTCCCCTAACCTTCTCCACCCCCTAGCCTCTTCTCCTCCCCTAACCCCCCCCCTAGCCTCTTCTCCCCCACTCCCCCCACAGCCTCTTCTCCCCCAGCCTCTCCTCCCCCCCCCACCCTCAGCCTCTCCTCTCCCCCCCCCCTCACCCCCAGCCTCTCGTCCCCCCCCCTCACCCCCAGCCTCTCGTCCCCCCCCCTCACCCCCAGCCTCTCCTCACCCCCAGCTTCTCACCCCCTTCCCCAGTCTCTCCCTCTCTCTCTCCCCCTCCCCAGCACCATGCAGTTCGATCAATCAAAACAAGATGGAAGTGGCTCTTGGGACCCAACCTCGAAGCTGGGTTTGTCTGGTTTTTTTTCGTGCGCAAGCGCAAATCTTTTCAATCTGGACACATGCTGTGACGTGGTTGCGGGCAACGACCCGCAAGCATCCTGAGCATGCACTGTACAGACAGCCACGATGCAGCATCTAGTCATTGCCAGGAACCACTCTGTATTATAAAAAGTATATAGTGGCACTGGTGAGGGTGCAAGAAAGATTTACAAGGATGACATGAGAGGGTATACCTCTCATGTAGGCTGAGGGGTGACTTAATAGAGGGCTTTAAAATTATGAAAGTTTTTTTTTAAAAAGAGCAGACACAGAGAGAGTGTTTCCACTTGTTGGGAAGAGCAAAACTAGAGGCCATCAATATAAGATAGTCACCAAGAAATTAAATAGGGAATTCAGAAGAAACTTCTTTACTCAGAGAGTGGTGGAATGTGTGGAACTCACAATCACAGGGAGTGGTTGAAATTAATAGTACAGATGCATTTAAGGGGAGTCTAGATTAACATATGAGGGAGAAGGGAATAGAGGGTTATGCTGATAGAGTTAGATGAGGAAAGTCAAGAGGAGACTTGAGTGGAGCATAAAAGCCACAATGGACTGATTGGCCGAATGGCCTGTTTCTGTGCTGTATATCCTATGTAATCCTATATAAAATTCAGTGATCTTGGGCTAGACTTTCCATCGGGATCGCCCAGTTACCGCCCATTTAACCGCTGAGATTGAATTTAACGCCCATATTTGATTAAAAATGGAAACTAATGGTCAATTATCGCCCATTTATCACCAGCGTAACTTTTGGCATACAATTAACGTCGGGAATTAGCTGAACTGCCCATATTTTTAAATAAATTCTGATGTCATCACTCGTGCCCCGCCCAGAAGACTGTTTATAATGGAAACTAATGCCCAAATACCGCCCAAATTATTGCCAAGCACTACTTTCGGCATCTCGCCCATATATTGCCCAAACGATCGCTCGCCCAAAAAGACGCTTAAAAAAAAGCTGCACTCACCTGAACTTAACCCAGTGGTATGAACGCCATTTTTTGATTCGGAGGACTTTTTATAAAAGGCTGCTTCAAGTTCATGGGAGCATTGAAGTAATTCGTGAGTGCTTTTAAGGTCGTTTTAAAATCTCTTGACAACCATCTAATCACATTGTGGTGAATTTTGAGTTTCTATTGCGCTTTTAGTGGACAATTTAATAATTTTGAAGACATAATAGGGCATTTATAGTAGTGGGGCCTATAATTTCTCAGCCAGTATTGATGACTTCTCACATGCTGCAGACTAGAGATGGGAGAAGGTTTATTGAAGAGCATTATGTGCTCAAAGAGGTAGCAGATTGCTGAAGAGGAGGAGACCTTACACCCAACGCATTTACAGGGATAAGCGATCATACCTGGACTTGTCCGATAACAAGTGCCTTAGGAGGCTGTGCTTCTGAAGGAGGTCATCAGTGAGATATGCCAGCTAATTAAGGGAGATCTGCAGCCTAGCAGCACCATCAGGATCACACTGCCTGTTGAGGTCAAGGTTACTGCGGCACTTTCCTTCTATGCATCAGGCTCCTTTCAGGCCTCAGCTGGCGACAATTGAGGTATCTCTCAGCACGCCACACTTTGCTGCATTCGATAGGTGACTGAAGCCCTTTACGCTTGCAGAATGGACTTTATAAACTTCCCTATGACCAGGGAGGCACAGACTGAGAGGGTTCTGCGTTTCTCGAGAATAGCAAACTTCCCCAAGGTGCAGGGAGCAATAGACTGTACGCACATCGCCATGCAAGCACTTTTTCAGGATGCAGAGGTGTTTCAGAACTGAAAGGGATTCCACTCTCTGAATGTGCAACTTGTCGACCACAAGCAAATAATCATGGTAGTAAATGCAAAATTTCCAGGGAGCATCCATGATGCATACATCTTGCATGAGAGCACTGTCTCTGACCTGTTTAAGAGTCAGCCACAAGGTCACAGTTGGATGCTGAGGGATAAAGGATATGGCCTTGCCAGCTGGCTCATGGACCCCTGCGTAAGCTCCAGACAGAAGATGCCTGGACCACTCAGGAGGCAACTTACAATATCACCCTGAGCAGGTCGCTGAGTTCATTGTGGTGTGCTGCATGTTGCATAACTTAGCTATCAGGAGGGGACAAGAATTGCCAGATGGGACTGCTGGTCCACCTCGGGAGAGAGGGGAGAGGAGGACGAGGAGGTGGACGAGGGCCTCAGGGAGGACAATCAGGCTGGCGTTGAAACAATGCTCCCACCCCACCCTTGACCACAGGAAAAGCCCCATGGTAGTTACGCAGCTGCAAGGCTGTTGCGTCAGCAGCTCATAAATGAACGCTTTGCGTGAAGTTACATTGGATACCCCCGCCCCCCCCCACCCCAACAGTGAACATTTTTTAAATAACAGTAACAACAGCATAATATATAACAGTATAACAACAAACTTTCAAAAACAATTATAAATATACCAAACACCACCTAGCCACACAAAAGTCAACAAATTTATTAATAACAATAATACAAAAATACAGTTTCCCCCCTTCCCTCCTTGCAGCCACACCTCGCCTTGCCTTTTCTCCCCCCTGGTCTGAACCCCCCCCCGATCTCACTGACACCCTCCACTACTACCCACACCAAGCTGCCTTGTAGCAGGGCAGCTTGAGTGCTGCTGCTGTGTGGGGGCTGACAGTGGCAGAGTCACAGATGAGGCTGGAGAAGACGTTTCCAAAGAAACGTCCTCTGAGTCAGAAGCAACTGCTTCCTCCTGACTTGCATCCATCGACAATGGCGGTACGGCCATCTTGGGGTGCAGTGCCTTATTCCGAGACCACAGCCTGCCATCTGGCATCCATGGAATCGGCTATTCTCTGCATTGCCGCAATCATCCGCGGCATCTCCTCCGAGACCATTGCGGTCAGAGCGGCAACATGCCTAGTTAACCCGCCCATTGCCTGGAGGAGCTCTCAACCAATGTCGACGCTCGTCTGAGACAGTTGTACCACGTCCAGATTGACTTCTGCCGGTCTGGGAGCAAACCAACCTCGCCGAACCAACCTCCGCGGGGTTGGCACAGGCATTGAACCATTCTGGGTGTCCTGCTGCAAGGAGCTTGGACCCGCTGCTTCTTCGGTGGACGAGGACGTGGCCGCAGGAATATTGGAAGAACCTGCTGCAGGCTCATCTTCCACCTCCTCACTGTCCTCGGTGAACAAAAGGACTTGTACAAGCAAACTCTTGCCTCCTCGCCTCCAGACCCTGCCTGGGGAGCCTGCAAAGCCTGTGGACCTAGAAAACATAAATAAGGTTAGTAGAAGAGAAGCGGATTCCAGGGTGACATGAGAATGCTTACGCTATGCAGGCATATGTACAAGGAGCAACACTACTGCTATAAATATTACTGACAGGCGTCACATATAATTAACATCATGATTGTAATGCAATGCAGATTCTGTACTATGATATTTCATGATCCCATCATTAATTACATAACATTACATCAATCATATATTATACTGAAATGGCATTAAATAACTAATTCACCAATGGTTTATACATTACTCACGTGGCACAAAAACAGGTTCAGCACCACCACGGGTGGCCGAATGATCTTCGAGGTCGGTGAGCTGGCACAGATCTGCCGGTTGTCCTCCAGTCCGCCTCTGCTCAGCACAGTTTCCTCTGCAAAGGTGACAAGAGCATCGCATAAGCTCATTGCCTAGGTACTATTACAGATATTACAGATATTAATAGCTACTACTATTAAACAATACACAGAACACACAAAGAGCAAGTTATTATTTAAATGGAGAAAGATTGCAAAGTGCTGCAGTACAGCAGGACCTGGGGGTACTTGTGCATGGATAGTATGCAGGTACAGCAAGTGATCAGGAAGGCCAATGGTATCTTGGCTTTTATTGCAAAGGGGATGGAGGATAAAAGCAGGGAAGTCTTGCTACAGTTATACAAGGTATTGGTGAGGCCACACCTGGAATACTGCGTGCAGTTTTGGTTTCCATATTTACGAAAGGATATACTTGTTTGGAGGCAATTCAGAGAAGGTTCACTAGGTTGATTCCGGGGATGAGGGGGTTGACTTATGAGGAAAGGTTGAGTAGGTTGGACCTCTACTCATTGGAATTCAGAAGAATGAGAGGTGATCTTATCGAAATGTATAAGATTATGAGGGGGCTTGACAAGGTGGATGCAGAAAGGATGTTTCCACTGATGGGGGATACTAGAACTAGAGGGCATGATCTTAGAATAAGGGGCTGCCCATTTAAAACAGAGATGAGAAACTTCTCTGAGGGTTGTAAATTTGTGGAATTCGTTGCCTCAGAGAGCTGTGGAAGCTGAGACATTGAATAAATTTAAGACAGAAATAGACAGTTTCTTAAACGATAAAGGGATAAGGGGTTATGGGGAGCGGGCAGGGAAGTGGAGCCGAGTCCATGATCAGATCAGCCATGATCTTATTGAATGGCGGAGCAGACTCGAGTGGCCGTATGGCCTACTTCTGTTCCTATTTCTTATGTTTTTATAATCCACAACTAGTCATCGCCCTTGCTATTCATCATTAACGTTATATGCTAATTTGCTTTGTATGCAATTGAATGTGTGGTTTTATCTACGGTCTGAGAATAAATTTAATAAGATCGTGGTTAGGAACTAACACACAACACCAAGATTACCAGCTTAATTACAATCCAGCAGATCTACATTTGAATTAGTAAGTCATTGCATCATTACAATTTATAAATTTAATACTTAGTCATCTGGAACCAACGAGGTCGTTCCAGTGCTTGCGGCATTGGTTCGGCTCACAGACATCATGAGCCGCCGATGAGACGACCTCAGCGATCCCCGCCCATATTCTCTGATGCACCCTGGGGGGTGGTTTCCCACGACCATCCCGGGTCACTTGGGCCCAACGAGTTTCCACCTCGTGGACAAGGGCAGCATTTGCCTCTTCTGAAAAACGCTTGGCACGCCTTCTGCCACCCAACTCTGCAACCTCACCCAGATCACTCCCTTCACCCACCTCTCCAACATCACTCAACATGGCCTCCTCTACATGTTCCATTATTTATTTATAATTATTTTCAGTTATTCCCCTCAAAAAACAATTCTTCAACATCCAATCCACAAAACAACAGCTCGACTCTCTCTCTATGTGCATGTGCAGATGACCCCTGACCTCCAAAATCGCAGGAAAAGTTAATCACCTAAAAAAAATGCATGCCCAGAACGGCTGTTGCCATGGATGCCAGCCTTGCTCGACGAAATAAATCGCTACTGCCCATTTCACATCGCTACGACTGATGCTCAAATAAAAAAAATCAAAACTAGTGGTTTTTAAAATGGGCGATATTCCGGCGATCCTGAAAAATAATAATATTAACGCCGGAAATATCACCCATTTTTGGGCGATATAGATGTCAATGGAAAGTCTAGCCTCTTAATTGATTTCCATCTGTGAGGACTGCAACTGCGCACCCTCTGGAGGTGCAGGGTATCACTGACAGTGACTTCAGTATTTCTGCATTTAAATGCGCATGTGCAGACTCCAGAAGTTGCTATCCGCTTTACAGAGTAATGATGGCAAACGCTGACAGTTCCGCCGTCATTGCACCGCAAAATCCAGGCCATAATTTCCAATTTCGGAAATTGTGATCAAAATGAATAAAAAGGA
This sequence comes from Pristiophorus japonicus, assembly GCF_044704955.1. Classification (NCBI taxonomy): domain Eukaryota; kingdom Metazoa; phylum Chordata; class Chondrichthyes; family Pristiophoridae; genus Pristiophorus; species Pristiophorus japonicus. Next base: position 175,623,657 of record NC_091978.1, on the reverse strand, counting down.
ACCTGTTACATCATGAGTATTGATTTATGAAATAACCTGTCACCTAAGTATCAAATGCAGAATGTTCTCTTTCAAAAGGAAAATCAACAAAAGGTGTTGGATGGGGTTCAACTTCAATTTAAGCATAAGAATAGATGGAGTTAAATTATAAAAGTTAATTATGGATTTGGGGCTGACTTAGATTTAATCTATTCAACAGGCGTTTGGTGAGTTGAATGGCATTTTCTGTACACATTGTTTTTTGTTTCTTTTTAAAATTGTATTTCAAGCTCTAAGCAAGATCCAGCTGAATTGCTATATAATTTTTTAAAAAACTTCCAACAACATCAAGCTAGCTTGGAGTTGTGCCACTGACCCGGAGAGGGAAACTGGATCACCTGCTTCCATCTAGTTATGGTGATAGATGGACTTCTGGCAATATCCCTTATGATAGCTGTGGTTTGGATGAAATAACATCTATGAAAATCTGGTGGACCTGCCTAGATAATTATTATAGATAACTCCATCTGATTTGTTTTCTCTCCCCAGCAGGAAGACATTGCAACCTCTGTGCAACATCTGGCCCCTTACCCACCTCCACCTTCAGTTTGTACTTATTAATCTGTGTTATAATGTATTTTTGCAGGGACCAGATGTCATTCCTGATGTGGTCAAAAGCAGGATCACTACTTGCTATTGGAACAACCAAAGGAAATTTGCTTGTCTATAACTTACAGACCTCCCGCAAGGTTCCAGTCCTTGGTGAGTGAAATGTGACCTAACTTGGTACATCTCTTTTTGGATGCTTTGTCTTTTTAAAACTTGAAAAGTGACTCGCCAGTTGATCTGGCTAACAAAGGAAACAAAGGATTTAGTTTTTCCTTTGAATATTTTATATTCCCTGACTTGTGTAAAATCAAAATTTTGGAATAACTTTTTACATTTGCACCCTTTAACCTAGAATTTCCACTTTCGTGTAATTGGGAAACACCTCTGGTGGGTGAAGAATCTGTTTGCCACAGAAATGTGCACTTATCCTCAGCCAATGTTCTCAGTTGAAGGCTGTTTAAATTTGAGATGTGCAAACTGGCCTCCACCAGGGAATCCTGCTGGTTTAGGGATGGACTTTTGTTGCAGCAGAACACCGAGGCCTTGTAATTTTCCAGTTGTTATGAATGGAAAAATATGGAATCTTGTGCCAAAGTTTCCAATTTGCACTTTTGACATACGAAGCTACAGATCAGGAATACTAGTTTGTAAAATTAGACCTAAACTCTATTTTCATCTTAATTTTCTTTCCAAGCCTCCATCAGTCCCTTTCGACAAACAGTTGTTAGATGTATGATCCGATCAGGGATGATTCTGGTGCTGGATTTAGTTTTTCCTTCGTTATTTTTTGTAAAAGTATAAATTTAGGGAAGTACATTGGTGCATTATTTTGAAGTAGCAATGTTGGGGAGATGACTGACCTCCATTCGCACTTCCTAACACTAACCAATCTGAAATTGGCATGGGGAATTAAATTTGTGTCCATGATACTTGCACGGTGGCACCCGAAGTATAAATATTTTTTATATGTTTGATTCATTGTATAAATAGAATAATGTCTGATATATAGTGGATGTACAATGGAAGTTGTTTACTGAAAAATAAACAAGAGCGATGACCCTGAAGGATAAGTGACTTGTGAAGGCTCAATTTGCTCATAGTTTATTTTCCACAACCTACTATGTACATTTTCTTTTTCTGATCAGCTTATTTTATGATGGTGTTTTAAAAAAAAATCAAGATTAGGACAGCATAATGGTGGATGCCTCCAATGTAGCTTTATGGCTTTGCATGCCTGAAGAGGTTATTTAAAGCTACAATAGATTCCAACTGCTCCATATTGGTACCGGTAGATTGTAGTAGATCCCTAATTTAGCTAAGACACCATTCTTTGAGACTGACAAAGAGGTGACAAAGAGCACTTTGATCTTGCCTTTCTTCAATTATAACAAGCTTCATCTGCATTGGGACTTTGTTATAATTGAAGAAAGGCAAGATCAGGGTGCAAGATGTGTGCCCAAACAGTTCTCCATCATAGTTTGGTACACCTGGTCAGGCAACAGAATGGTTTTGCCCATTTATAAGAGGTTGACTTGTAGCAAAAGTGGGAAGGGGAAATGATGTAGGGATGGGTAGTTCTGGTTTACACCAATCTGTTGCTAAACACCGTAAAGAGGTGTCAGCCCATAGCAGGCATGTGGCTTTGCCAGAGCTCTTCTCACAAGGACCTGGATTACGATGATGGTGACTAGTAGGTCTGGAATTTGGCATTGAACTTGGATGTCAGGAACGTGAAGATGGCTGTCACTTCACAAGCAGTTCTGTATAGATCCTTTCCACAATATAGCTGATGAGGTAACTCTGAGGCTTATGATGAGACCATGCTTACACTTATCCAGGATTTGGTGTCTATTAAGATTGAATTACTACAGCAAGACAAACAGTTGGTCCTAAAGCTGTGCACTCTTAATTGTGGAACAACTGATCGATGAGTATGATGCTGTATTCAAGTACATCATCATCATAGGCAGTCCCTCAGAATCGAGGAAGACTTGCTTTCACTTCTAAAGTGAGTTCTTTGGTGGCTGAACAGTCCAATACGAGAGCCACAGACCCTGTCACAGGTGGGACAGATATTCGTTGGGGGAAGGGGAGGGTGGCACTGATTTACCACACGCTCCTTCCGCTGCCTGTGCCTGACCTCTTCACGCTCGCACCGTTGAGATTCGAAGAGCTCAACGTGCTCCTGGATGCACTTTCTCCACCTAGGGCGGTCTTCGGCCAGGGTCTCCCAGGTGTCGGTGGTGATGTCGCACTTCACCAGGGAGGCTTTGAGGGTGTCCTTGTAACGTTTCCACTGCCCACCTTTGGCTCATTTGCCATGAAGGAACTCCGCATATAGCAGTTGCTTAGGGAGTCTCGTGTCTGGCATGCAAACTAAGTGGCCTGCCCAGCGAAGCTGATCTAGTGTGGTTAGTGCTTCAATGCTGGCGATGTTAGCCTGGGCAAGGACACTGATATTGGTGCGTCTGTCCTTGCAGGGGATTTGCAGGATCTTGCGGAGACATCGTTGGTGATATATCTCCAGCGACTTGATGTGTCTTCTGTAAGTCGTCCATGCCTCTGATCCATACAGGAGGGCGGGAATTACTGTAGCCCTGTCGACCATGAGCTTGGTGATAGGTTTGAGGACTTGGTCTTCGAACACTCTTTTCCTCAGGCAGCCGAGTGCTCAACTGGCGCACTGGAGACGATGTTGAATCTCCGCATCAATGTCTGCCTTTGTTGATGAAAGGCTCCCGAGGTATGGGAAATGGTCGACGTAGTCGAGAGCCGCGCCGTGAATCTTGATGACTGGGGGGGCAGTGCTGTGCAGCGAGGACAGGCTGGTGGAGCACCTTTGTCTTACGGATGTTAAGCGTAAGGCCCATGCTTTCATATGCCTCGGTGACTACATTGACTATATCCTGGAGTTCAGTCTCCGAATGTACACAGACGCAGGCGTCGTTTATGTACTGCAGTTCAACGACAGAGGTTTGGGAGATCTCAGAGATGCAGTGATTGTGTCCATTTTTAAAAAGGGGAATAAATCTAACTGTGGCAACTACAGGGGAATATCCCTGCTATCAACCACTGGGAAGGTTATCGCTAGAGTCCTCCTCAACTGTCTTCTCCCTGTGGCCCAGGAGCTCCTCCCAGAGTCACAGTGCGGATTTTGCCCCCTACGGGGAGCAACGGACGTGATCTTTGCAGCACGACAACTGCAGGAAAAATGCAGGGAGCAGCGCCAGCCCTTATACATGGCCTTTTTCGATCTTACAAAGGCCTTTGACACTGTCGACCATGAGGGCTTATGGAGCGTCCTCCTCCGTTTTGGGTGCCCCAAAGTTTGTCAACATCCTTCGCATGCTCCACGACGACATGCAAGCTGTGACCCTTACCAGCGGATCCGTTACAGACCCATTCCACATCCGAACCGGGGTCAAACAGGGCTGCGTCATCGCTCAACCCTCTTCTCAATCTTCATCATTGCCATGCTCCACCTCACTGTCAACAAGCCGGAGTGGAACTAAACTACAGAACCACTGGGAAGCTGTTTATTCAAGTACATGGTGCCAATGAAATTGCATATTTTATCATGAGTTTTGCTGCTTACCATGCCTTTTGTGGGGTGTTTCTGGCATCTAGTGAGGGCTCAAACCTGTGCACGAAAAGGTCAGGATGAGACTGAGCGTTGAAGCAATGAGTGCTCTCTATATTGAGTGCATCTGTTTGAATTTTGCAGGCCCAGTAGCTTGGGAAATTAAGGTTACAGTGCTGTTCCTTCATTAATGGAGCGGTTTCCTTTGTTCCTTGCTTCTCAGGAACCCAGCAGCAGAAATGAGCACTCACATATCAGGTATAGAACAACCATCTCCAGATCAAAGCTCCCTCTACCCTAACCATGTATTGCACCTTAGCCCCAATCCCAGAAGAACACAACCTACTCCTATCAGTGTTAAATTTCCATTTCCTATTTGAACCATTTTTCTCCTGTCTCTATTGAAGTAGCCAGTTTATGGGCAAGTGCTCATTAGAAACTGCCAAAATTAATTTGACATGGAACCTTTACATTCAGACATTATTTCATTATTCTGGGGTGGTTTAGAATCAACGCCCCAAACATGAAATGATAGAATGGATTTTACACACTGTCACTCAGTCATTTGTCTTTCTTTCATTATAGCAGGGATTAATCATTATTTCTTCTTTCACACCAATATCTCAGGGAAGCACACCAAACGGATCACTTGTGGTTGGTGGAGTTCCCAGAACCTGCTTGCACTGGGTAGTGAAGACAAGACAATAACTGTCAGCAACCAGGAGGGAGACACCATTAGACAGGTGAGAGACAGAACATTACAGTCTGGATTTTCCAATTAGTGTCATTTTAATGCTAGTGATTTATTTGAAATGGGTTAGCGCTGGCATTAAAATAACCCAAATGAGAAACTCTAGGCCTAAAGCTCCACAGAATTTTTTGCATGAAATCTATCTGGTAGGATTTGTAAGGGAGTTGCAAAGTAGTAATTAATTCGAGGAATGTATATGGTATGAATTACTTGTGCAATGTGATTAGAATGTTGAAACAAGTTTTAAGAACATAAGAAATAGGAACAGGAGTAGGCCATATGGCCCCTCGAGTCTGCTCCACCATTCACTAAGATCATGGCTGATCTGATCATGGACTCAGCTCCACTTCCCTGCCCGCTCCCCATAACCCCTTATCCCTTTATCGATTTCTGTCTTAAATTTATTTAATGTCACAGCTTCCACAGTTCTCTGAGGCAGCGAATTCCACAGATTCATAATCCTCTGAGAGAAGAAATTTCTCCTCATCTCTGTTTTAAATGGGTGCCCTCTTATTCTAAGATCGTGCCCTCTAGTCCGAGTCTCCCCCATCAGTGGAAACATCCTCTCTGCATCCATCTTGTCAAGCTCCCTCATAATCTTATACATCTCGATAAGATCACCTCTCATTCTTCTGAATTCCAATGAATAGAGGCCCAACCGACTCAACCTTTCCTCATAAGTCAACCACCTCATCCCCGGAATCAACCTAGTGAACCTTCTCTGAACTGTCTCCAAAGCAAGTATATCCTTTCGTAACTATGGAAACCAAAACTGCACAATACTTTATATAACTGTAGTAAGACTTCCCTGCTTTTATACTCCATCCCCTTTGCAATAAAGGCCAAGATACCATTGGCCTTCCTGATCATTTGTATTATGTCTGTAAGCACTCTAGTAATGACTCTACGAGGTAAGGTATTGCACTTGAACTGTGGTGACCTTAGTCCATTTATTGCAGCACCTGAATGAGGGTACAGTATGGTGAGCTCCCTTTTATACTTGGTTACCTGTAGTGTACAGGTGACCCCCTCGGTCTCCACCAGTTGCACCCTCTGGTGGTACAGGCATAATGTATACAGTGGTCTTATGTAACTGTACATTGAGTTTACAGGGTATATACTTACATTATGCATACACAACATTACTCCTCCCTAAGTCTTGTGGCACTGGCCTTTGTATTGTATGCTCTGGCCCTAGACTTGAGTGCCCAAAGCCCTTGCACCTTGTCTGTGCTTTGGCTTGGCTCTCTCCCTGTAGACCCCCAAGTCCTTATTGCCACAACATTGGGAAATGGTCAGCATTGGACGGTTGGAGGTTGCAGTGGGGGTTGAGTGGGTTCTGGGTGTGATCCATGTGTGTCCATGGCTACATATATCTATTTCCCCCCCCCCCCCTCCCCATACATAGACCATGTGTGTGGCTCAACACCTGCATGTACAGAAAGAAAAAAAAAAATAGGATTAGTTACATCACTGTTTGGGTTCTGCAGTAATGGAACAAGTAGATTTTACAGGTAAGGTACATATGTGGTATCACAGTCTTACCCCTGGGGTGTAGATGCAGGAGGGTGAGGACGCTAGTTCCAGAGTAACCGGATTGTGTCCAGGTTGTCTGATGTGGCGCTGCGCCCCCTGCCAGCTGGGTGGGCTCGGATTGCTCACCTGACTGAGTCTCAGGGCCTTTGCGGTTGCCTAGTGGTGGGCAGAGCCACAGGACTGTGTGGCCTCCCTGTCCTCCTTTGAGGGCTGCAGTGTCTCCCTGCTGCCCATCAGCGGTGGTGGGAGCCTGGTCATCCCAGGTCCTGGCGGGAAGGCTGAAGGGTGCTAGCCTCCTGCTAACGGTACTGGCCCTGGTGGCCAGAGAGGTAGAGCCGATCGGGGCAGGGTACCAGTAGTGGTGCCTTTGCCTCCGCTGATCGCTGGCCTTGCAGCTGGTTTGCTCCCTCTGTGTGTGGCCATGCTCCCTGGGGCATCACATTGGTCCCGGAGGCGCAGGCTACATGATCGGGTAGCCTGCTGGACCTGGGTGCTTCCGACGGGAGGTTGCCCTTGGTTTTGTCGGGGTACATGTAGAACCAGGCATCGCACATCATTTCTTCATTTACTGTATAACACATTGGCTCCGACCGCAATCACCCAACTCGACATTATTAGTTGCCTTTACATATTCGCATTTGTGAATTCCATATTTTCCATGTATACTACCGGCATCGCTGTACAAAGTTACATTTAGATACTTGCATTTGTCAATTACATCTTTTACATGTGTATTACCGGCATCACTGTACAAAGAGTGGAACTATCCCTTTAATTGTGATGGGTTGCCGGTCTCCTTTAAGAGGGCCTTGCAATCTTTACCGCAATCCGGTTCGCTGCTCAGCATCACGTGTTGCTCCATCAACGCTGCCCCTCGTGGTCTGGCCACCGCCATCTTTACTTCAGGCGCTTCACCTTGTGGTGCGGGCGCCATCTTCTTTCTCTCCACGAGGTAGGCTGCGATGATCCTTTTCTCCCCAGGTTCTGCCATGGAAACAGGGAAGTTACCTTTTGCACCGACCTTCCTCCGGAGTCCTGCCACTGGAGCCTGGAAGGTGAGGTCGGGTCGTTTGGGCTGGATCATCTCGCCGTTGGGTTGAGCGGTTTGAGTCGTCACCACGCAGTCGAGTTGGACGGTTGGATTTTCAGGTGTTGTGCTGAATCCAAATTTGGGGCCGCATAGAACATCGATCGCTGGACCCTGGAGGTTTTCCCGGCTCCAACAGATTTGGATTTGTTTCATCCATCTTCTTTCTAGCACGTTGGACCATCACCAGCAACGATCCACAAAGGTAACTTGTGCATCGCGCCGCCATGGGACACCTGGACTTCTACGCTGCCAACTACTGGGATGGTGTTGTTTGTGTAGGTGAGCAGCTTCACTTGTATTGGGGTCATTTTAGGTCGTTTGATCGGATTGTCCCAGAGTTTCTCAAAAGCTGGCTGATTCATCAGCGATTGGATCACCCCTGTGTCGACCTCCATTGAATCTGGAACACTGTTGATTTCAACTTGCATTTTCAACGGAGAACTCTCGGTGGAGCAGGTAAACACACCATACACCTCTTCATGGAGCTGAGCTGCCTCATGGACTCTCTCTTCCTCTTCATCAGTGCTGGAGCCCGGATGATCAGCCAACTCTTAAGCGACTCGGTGAGTAAAATTTCTCTTGCACATTCGCTGGAGGTGGCATTTCGCGTTATAGCCTTTGCAAGTATAGTCCTTGTAGCGGCACTGGTGGGCCTTGTGATTCCCTCCACAGCACCAGCATGGGGCTGGCCGGTTGGGACTCTGGGTAGCAGGCTTGCCTCTAAAAGGTGCCAGTCGGTTTACAGTACTTGCCGGGTTAGAGTCCTGGGAGTGAGTCATCATCCGCTTGGAATTACAGGCCGAGGCCATGAACGCCTGGCTGATGTTAATTGCCTTCTGCAGGGTGACCGTGTTGTCCGCAGAAAGTAGCTTGTGAAGGAGGCCCTCGTGGCCGATTCCAATGAACGAAGATGTCCCTCAGTACTTCGGTGACGTGGTCGCCAAAATCACACGGTGTAGCCAACCGTCTGAGGTCGGCAGCATATTTTGCGATTTCATGGCCTTCGAGTCGCTGGTGTGTGAAGAACCGGTATCTGGCTGTGAGGATGCTCTCTTTAGGTTTGAGCTGTTCCTGTATCAGCGTTACGAGCTCCGCATACGTTTTGGTTGTTGTCTTCTCTGGGGCTAGTAAGTCCCTGACGAGGCCATAGACGGTGGGTTCACAACTGCTAAGCAGGATAGCTCTGCGCTTATCAGCCAGCAAGGTCTGTGTCTCCCGCCAGGTCGTTCGCAATGAAGAAGTGTTCAAGCCTTTCCACAAAGGCATCCCAATCATCCCCATCGGCGAATTATTGAAAGTTGCCAAGGTTAGCCATTTTTCGCGTGGAAATTTGTAATCTCGTCGCCAGTTATTGTGTCTGTAAGGACTCTAGTAATGACTCCACGAGGTAAGGTATTGCACTTGAACTGTTGTGACCTTAGTCCATTTATTGCAGCTCTTGAATGAGGGTACAGTATGGCGAGCTCCCTTTTATACTTGGTTACCTGCAGTGTACAGGTGACCCCTAGGTCTCCACCAGTTGCACCCTCTGGTGGTACAGGCATAGTGTATACAGTGTGAAGATACATTCAGTGGTCTTATGTAACTGTACTTTGAGCGTACAGGGTATATACACAACAATTTGCTGTACCTGCATGCTATCCTTTTGTGTTTCATGCACAAGTACCCCCAGGACCGGCTGTACTGCGGCACTTTACAATCTTTTTCCATTTAAATAATAACTTGCTCTTTGATTTTTTTCTGCCAAAGTGTATGACCTCACACTTTCCAACATTATATTCCATCTGCCAAATTTTTGCCCACTCACTTAGCCTGTCTCTGTCCTTTTGCAGATTTTTTGTGTCCTCCTCACTTATTGCTTTTCTTCCCATCTTTGTATCGTCAGCAAACTTGGCTACGTTACACTCAGTCCCTTCTTCCAAGTCGTTTGAACTTGAAGTGATCCAAATTGGACATGTGTGGAATAGAATCATAGAAATTTACAGCACGGAAGGAGGCCATTTCAGCCCATCGTCTCTGCGCCGGCCGACCAAGAGCTATCCAGCCTAATCCCACTTTCCAGTTCTTTGTCCATAGCCCTGTAGGTTACGGCACATTAAGTGCACATCCAAGTATGTTTTAAATGTGGTGAGAGTTTCTGCCTCTACCACCCTTTCAGGCAGTGAGTTCCAGACCCCCACTACCCTCTGGGTGAAGACATTTCCCCTCATATCTCTTCTAAACCTCCTCCCAATTACTTTAAATCTATGTCCACTGGTTGTTGACCCCTCTACCAAGGGAAATGGGTCCTTCCTATCCATTCTATCCAGGCAGTTCATAATTTTATACACCTCAATCAGGTCTCCCCTCAGCTTCCTCTGTTCCAAAGAAAACAGAGCCAGCAACTCCAATTATTCCTCATAGCCAAAATTCTCCAGTCCATGCAACATTCTTGTAAATCTCCTCTGCTCCCTTTCCAGTGCAATCACATCTTTCCTGTAATGTGGTGACCAGAACTGCACACAGCTGCGGTCTAACCAGTGTTTTATACAGTTCAAGCATAACCTCCTTGCTCTTGTATTCCATGCCTCGACTAATAAAGGCAAGTATTCCATATGCCTACTTAACCACCTTATCTACCTGACCTTTAGGGATCTGCGGACCTGCACTCCAAGGTCCCTTTGATCCTTTAAATGATACCACACTAGAAAGTATAATGTGTATTCCCTTGCCTTGTTAGACCTCCCCAAATGCTTTACTTCACACTTATCCGGATTGAATTCCATTTACCATTGTTCCGCCCACCTGACCAGTACATTGATATCTTCCTGCAATCTGCAGCTTTCTTCTTCATTATCAATCACACAGCCTATTTTAATGTCATCTGCAAACTTCTTAATCATACATCCAACATTCAAGTCCAAGTCATTGATATATACCACAAAAAGCAAGGGACCCAGCACTGAGCTCTGCGGAACCCCAGTGGATACAGCCTTCCAGTCACAAAAACACTCATCAACCATTACCCTTTGCTTCCTGCCTCTGAGCCAATTTGGATCCAACTTGCCACTTTGTCTTGGATCCCATGTGCTTTTACTTTCATGACCAATCTGCCATGTGGGACCTTATCAAAAACTTTGCTAAAATCCATGCACACTGCATTATACGGACTGCCCTCATCGACCCTCTTGGTTACCTCCTCGCAAAATTCAATCAAGTTTGTCAGACACAACCTTCCTTTAACAAATCCATGCTAACTGTCCTTCATTAATCCCTGTCTTTCCAAATTTTGATTTATCCTGTCACTCAGGATTTTTTCCAGTAATTTTCCCACCACCGAGGTTAGGCTGACTGGCCTGTAATTACTCGGTCTATCCCTTTCTAAACAAAGGTACAACATTAGCAGTCCTCCAGTCCTCTAGCACCACACCTGTTGCCAGGGAGGACTGGAAAATGATAGTCAGAGCCTCTGTTATATCCTCTTTTGCTTCTCTTAACAGATTAATTTGATGAAAATCCAGTTCAAGTCAATTTATTGTTTTCCATGTACCAGATTCTTTTACAAGTGGTGATGACTATTCACAGAGCGACAAAACATCCCTTTATCTGTGCCACAACAATTTTCCCAACCCTCGGGTAAACATCTGCCACTTGTGACTGGATTTTTAGTTTTTAAATTATTACCTTATATTCATTTTAGTGGTCACTATCTAATTGCTTACATAATTCATGATGTATGTATTCAATCAACTGTTTGTCAAGGATGTCAAAGTCTTTGAGAGGGTGAAGATTTGCTGGAATGGTACCAGGGATGAGGATCTTCAATTATGTGGAGAGACTAAAGAAGCTGAGATTGTTCTTTTTAGAGCAAAGAGTGTTAAGGGGAGATTAAATAGAGGTGTTCAAAATTATTAAGGGTTTTGATAGAATAGATAGGAAAAAACTGTTTTCCACTGGCAGGCGGCTTGATAAGCAGAGGATACAGATTTAAGATAATTTATAGAAGAACCGAGGGAAGATAAGAATTTTTAAATTTAACTATTTATTCGTAACTTACAGAAAGGAATTGGATGTATACTTGAAAAGGAAAATATTGCAGGCTATGGGGAAAGAGCAGAGGAATGGGACTAATTGGAAATTGGATAGCTCTTTAAAAGAGTTGGCACAGGTATGATGGGCCAAATGACCTCCTGTGCTGTAAGATTTTATGCTTTTCTATACATTTCAATAATAGCCTATTGTGAAGAGGGGATGTTTTGCTCTGTGTAATATAGTTTGGGGAATGTGTGTGTGAGCCACTACCTAAGCTACTTTGGAACAGAGTAGTAAAATTAACAAGGTAATGGATCCTTCTATCGTGGCGATCATAATCTGACACAAGGACCACCATAGTTCATCCCTTACCCTGCCTACATAACATAAGTGAACACGCTTGAATATGAACTTAATGTTCTGCTATGGATTACTTCAGATTAAATCCAGTTTTTGATTGTTTAATGTTGGTCTAGACTTACACCATTGTCCTAAGCCTCAATCATTTCTGTTTCAACAGACCACAGTGAGAGCAGAGCCAAGTGACATTCAGTTCTCAGTGATGAAGACAGATGAACGGGCATCAGTGGGAGAAAGCACAGTGAGTTCCCAGTAAAATCTGATTATGTACATTCATAAAATACATTGGAAGTATTTATTAAGCAGATTGACTACCCAGAAAACAGTCAACAAGGCAATTCTTTGTTGTAGAGTTGTGCCCTTTGGAAGGTGCATTGAGACTGCCCAGACTTATTTCACTTAGAGGGGCTGACATTTCCCAAGCCCTCTTCCACCACTGGAAATGTGGTAGGGTGAGAATTCTGGCCTCCAATGTGGTCTGGCATTGATGCCATCCCAACTGCTGGGAATGGGGTCATTAGTATAAAGAGGGTAGGTTCTTGTGCCATTTGCAGCACTTTCTGGGCATCTTTCCCATGTAACGACAAGAAAATCAGAGTGGCACTTTGACAGTCCATCTAGGAGTGGGCCATTGGCCCCAACGACAGGAAAATACTTGGAAGAGACTGATTTTAAACTTAAATCTTTACTAGCAGCAATCAATTGCTATAGGATCAATTGCTAGTTGGAAAATGATTTAGTGTGCGCAACTTCCACCGAAGACTTTCAAATATAGCTTCTCCATGCAAGCGTACTTTCCCCTGGCCACGGGAAAAGTGGAACTGGTGGAATTTCTGGTAGGGGATGTCATCTCAGTAGTCCCACCTCTCATTCTGCCCTCCCAACCCAGGAATTTTGGGATCCATGATCTTTAAAGGGTTCTGGTTCTTATAAAACTTAGAGCTTTGGAGCTCTACTTATGTACATGGGTCTCTGAGTTATTCACTATTTATTTGTGACATTATGACATGCAATGGCAAAAAACATACTCACCAGACCAGGTGATTTAAATTCTATCAAATTACAGATGTTGCCCTCCCCAGTTATCATGCGAGCAACAAGATGTGTCTCGTAGAATCATAGAATGATTACAGCACAGAAGAAGTTAATTTGGCCCATCGAGCCCATGCAAGACCACTTCAGCTAGTTCCTTTCCCCATAGCCCTGCAATTTTTTTTTCTTCAGGTACTTAGCCAACTCTCTTTTGAAAGTCCGCCTCCGCCACCCTTTCAGGCAGTGCATTACAGATCCTAACTATTCGCTGCGTAGAAAAGTTTTTTCTTATGTCGCCTTTGGTTCTTTTGCCAATCATCTTAAATCTGTGTCCTCAGGTTCTTGACCCTTCTGCCAATGGGAAAAGTTTCTCTCTATCTACTCTGTCCAGACCCCTCATGATTTTGAACCTGTATTAAATCTCTCAATCTTCTCTGCTCTAAGGAGAACAACCCCAGCTTCTCCAGTCTATCCACATAACTGAAGTCCCTCATCCCTGGAATCATTCTCGTAAATCTTTTCTGTACCCTCTCTAAAGTCTTCACATTCTTCCTAAAGTGCAGAGCCCTGAATTAGGACACAATACTTCATTTGAGGCCAAACCAGTGATTTATAAAGGTTCATCATAATTTCCACGCTTTTGTACTCTATGGGCCGGATTTTTGGTTTAGGTCATTTCGGGGCGGTAATGGCGACGGGGCGGTAAAGTTTGCGCCGGGAAATTATTTGCTTCATCAGCTGGGCCCTGAGTTTGGAGCGGAGCGCTAAGGGAGGCGTTGCACAACTCTTTTAGGGCGCTAGGCCGACTCAGCAAGCGAAAATATCAAGCTAAACAGCCGGCTTCAGAACTCCTTAAGAGAGGTCTGAGGGGCGAAAAAACCTGAAAAAAAGCCACCAAAATATTCCCAAAATATTCCCAATACTAACGCTACCACAACATAAATTGCAAAAAAATAAGAAAAAAAATCACACTTGCCTGAGGTTGACATTATTTACCTCACTGCGGCCACTACAGCTTGTAATGCCTGCTTCCACAGGCATTCCCACCAGGGTGCTCTACAGAGCGCTACGGGTCAGGTGGCAGCCAAAAATCGAGCCGATGTCGCAACCAGGGGCGTTGCATACCGGCTCGCCACTTCTGGGCGGTAATGCTCCACGCCCCCTCCAAACCAGCACCGAATTTCCTGGCGGGGCACTGGAAGCTGGTCGCCTGCCCAAAAATGCTTACTGCCACTATTGCCGCCCCTCCGGGGTGCTAACCGACAGCAAAAGACCAAAAATCCAGCCTTGTATCTCAATTCATGTAGCCCAGGATCCCGTAAGATTTTTTAACAGCTTTCTCAGCCTGCCCTTCCACCTTCCAATGATTTGTGCACATATACCCCCAAGTCTCTCTGTTCATGCACCCCTTTTAGGATTGTACCCTTTAACTTATATTTCCTCTCATCATTCTTCCTACCAAAATGTATCACTTCACACTTTTCTGCGTTAAATTTCATCTGTCACGTGTCCGCCCATTCCAACAACCTGTCTATGTCTTCTTGAAGTCGATCACTATCCTCCTCAGTGTTCACTATATTTCTAATTTTCGTATCATCTGCAAATTTTTTGCCTTGTACACTCACATCCAAGTCATTAATATATATATCAAGAAAAGCAATAGTCCTAGAACCGAGCCCTAGGGAACACCACTCTATACCTTCCTCCAGTCTGAAAAACAACCGTTCAGCACTACTCTCTGTTTCCTGTCACTTAGCCAATTTTGCATGCATTTTTGTCTCGAGGCTTGTTGTCACCTTACTGCAACCTACCCATTTTTCTGAGAGTTAAAATGCATATAAAATATGCATAAAATGGAGAAGATACAAGAGGATAGACTACAAGTGCAGGTATTCTGTATGTTGCCAGTTCCCCAAAGTCCTGGCCTATGCCACGCTGGGTCAAAGTTCTTTATAAGACCTGCAAATGCCTTCTATTTAAATGAGTAACTTGATCAGGATTGTAAATGCTCTGATTTGCTAATAATCAAAACAATTTTTCCCCTATTCTGCTCGCCAGTGTTTTGTCCTTTTCTTCTAAAGATTGTTAACTCCTGGCTGGGCTCTTCACATGCTTGCTCAAGTAATAACATTTCATGCATGACTTTTAACTGAGAATATTGACGAGCTGCCCAAAGCACCACAGCCAACTGGCATCACATGCATGCTTCCAGCAGGAGTCACTGATCAGCAGTCAGGAGTAGAAACCTCAGCCAATTTTCCTCCCCACCTCTCTTATGTGAATGCTCTCAGAGGGCTGAGAGCATTCACATAAGAACATTAGAAATATGAGCAGGAGAAGGCCATACGGCCCCTCGAGCCTGCTTCGCCATTTAATATGATCATGGCTGATCCGATCATGGACTCAGGTCCACTTCCCTGCCCGCTCCCCATAACCCCTTATTCCCTTATCGGTTAAGAAACTGTCTATCTCTGTCTTAAATTTATTCAATGACCGAGCTTCCACAGCTCTTTGAGGCAGCGAATTCCACAGATTTACAACCCTCTGAGAGAAGAAATTCCTCCTCATCTTAGAATAATGGGCCGCCCATTTCAAATTAAGATTATGCCCCCTAGTTCTAGTCTCCCCTATCAGTGGAAACATCCTCTCTGCATCCACCTTGTCAAACCGCCTCATAATTTTATACGTTTCGATAAGCTCACCTCTCATTCTTCTGAATTCCAATGAGTAGAGGCCCAACCTACTCAACCTTTCCTCATAAGTCAACCCCCTTATTTCTGGAATCAACCTAGTGAACCTTTTCTGAACTGCCTCCAAAGCAAGTATATCCTTTCTTAAATATGGAAACCAAAACTGTACACAGTATCTAGGTGTGGCCTCACCAATACCCTTTATAACTGTAGCGACTTTCCTGCTTATATACTCCATCCCTTTTGCAATAAAGGCCAAGTTTCCATTGGCCTTCCTGATCACTTGCTGTACCTGCATACTTATGCTTTTGTGTTTCATGCACCAGGACCCCCAGGTCCCGCTGTACTGCAGCACTTTACAATTTTTCTCCATTTAAATAATAACTTGCTCTTCGATTTTTTTTTTCCTGCCAAAGTGCTTAAACTTCACACTTTCCAACATTATACTCCATCTGCCAAATTTTTGCCTACTCACTTAGCCTGACTATGTCCTTTTGCAGGTTTTTTGTGTCCTCCTTACCCATTCTCCCATCTTTGTATCGTCAGAAAACCTGGCTACGTTACACTCGGTCCCTTCATCCAAGTCGTTAATATAGAATGTAAATAGTTGGTAAAATGTAAAACACTGATCCCTGCGGCACCCCACTAGTTACTGATTGCCAACCCAAGAATGAGCCATTTATCCCGACTGTCTGTTTTCTGTTAGTTAGCCAATCCTCTATCCATGCTAATATATTACCACCAACCCCGTGAACGTTTACCTTGTGCAGTAACCTTTTATGTGGAACCTTGTCAAATGCCTTCTGGAAGTCTAAATACACCACATCCACTGGTTCCCCTTTATCCACCCTGTTCGTTACATCCTCGAAGAACTCCAGCAAATTTGTCAAACATGACTTCCCCTTCATAAATCCATGCTGACTCTACCTGACTGAATTACGCTTTTCCAAATGTCCTGCGACTGCTTCTTTAATAATGGACTCCAACATTTTCCCAACCACAGATGTTAGGCTAACTGGTATATAGTTTTACATAAGAACATAAGAATTAGGAACAGGAGTAGGCCATCTAGCCCCTCGAGCCTGCTCCGCCATTCAACAAGATCATGGCTGATCTGGCCGTGGACTCAGCTCCACTTACCCGCCCGCTCCCCGTAACCCTTAATTCCCTTATTGGTTAAAAATCTATCCATCTGTGATTTGAATACATTCAATGAGCTAGCCTCAACTGCTTCCTTGGGCAGAGAATTCCACAGATTCACAACCCTCTGGGAGAAGAAATTCCTTCTCAACTCGGTTTTAAATTGGCTCCCCTGTATTTTGAGGCTGTGCCCCCTAGTTCTAGTCTCCACGACCAGTGGAAACAACCTTTCTGCCTCTATTTTGTCTACCCCTTTCATTATTTTAAATGTTTCTATAAGATCACCCCTCATCCTTCTGAACTCCAGCGAGTAAAGACCCAGTCTACTCAATCTATCATCATAAGGTAACCCTCTCATCTCCGGAATCAGCCTAGTGAATCATCTCTGTACCCCCTCCAAAGCTAGTATATCCTTCCTTAAGTAAGGTGACCAAAACTGCATGCAGTACTCCAGGTGCGGCCTCACCAATACCCTATACAGTTGCAGCAGGACCTCCCTGCTTTTGTACTCCATCCCTCTCGCAATGAAGGCCAACATTCCATTCGCCTTCCTGATTACCTGCTGCACCTGCAAACTAACTTTTTGGGATTCATGCACAAGGACCCCCAGGTCTCTCTGCACCGCAGCATGTTGTAATTTCTCCCCATTCAAATAATATTCCCTTTTACTGTGTTTTTTTCCCAAGGTGGATGACCTCACATTTTCCGACATTGTATTCCATCTGCCAAATCTTAGCCCATTCGCTTAACCTATCTAAATCTCTTTGCAGCCTCTCTGTGTCCTCTACACAACCCGCTATCCCACTAATCTTTGTGTCATGTGCAAATTTTGTTACACTACACTCTGTCCCCTCTTCCAGGTCATCTATGTATATTGTAAACAGTTGTGGTCCCAGCACCGATCCCTGTGGCACACCACTAACCACCGATTTCCAACCCGAAAAGGACCCATTTATCCCGACTCTCTGCTTTCTGTTTGCCAGCCAATTCTCTATCCATTTCTTCTGACTCCGCGTACCTTTATCTTCTGCAGTAACCTTTTGTGTGGCACCTTATCAAATGCCTTTTGGAAATCTAAATACACCACATCCATCGGTACACCTCTATCCACCATGCTCATTATATCCTCAAAGAATTCCAGTAAATTCGATAAACATGATTTCCCCTTCATGAATCCATGTTGCGTCTGCTTGATTGCAATATTCCTATCTAGATGTCTTGCTATTTCTTCCTTAATGATAGTTTCAAGCATTTTCCCCACTACAGATGTTAAACTAACCGGCCTATAGTTACCTGCCTTTTGTCTGCCCCCTTTTTTAAACAGAGGTGTTACATTAGCTGCTTTCCAATCCGCTGGTACCTCCCCAGAGTCCAGAGAATTTTGGTAGATTATAACGAATGCATCTGCTATAACTTCCAACATCTGTTTTAATACCCTGGGATGCATTTCATCCGGACCAGGGGACTTGTCTACCTTGAGTCCCATTAGCCTGTCCAGCACTACCCCCATAGTGATAGTGATTATCTCAAGGTCCTCCCTTCCCACATTCCCGTGACCAGCAATTTTTGGCATGGTTTTTGTGTCTTCTACTGTGAAGACTGAAGCAAAATAATTGTTCAGGTCTCAGCCATTTCCACATTTCCCTTTATTAAATCCCCCTTCTCATCATTTAAGGGACCAACATTTACTTTAGTCACTCTTTTCCGTTTTATATATCTGTAAAAGCTTTTACTATCTGTTTTTATGTTTTGCGCAAGTTTACTTTCGTAATGTATCTTTCCTTTCTTTATTGCTTTCTTAGTCATTCTTTGTTGTCGTTTAAAATGTTCCCAATCTTCTAGTTTTCTGCTTTTTGTCTGCCTCCTTTTTTAAATAGGGGCGTTACATTTGCAGTTTTCCAATCTCCTGGGACCTCCCCAGAATCCAGGGAATTTTGGTAAATTATAACCAATGCACCCACTATCCCTGCCGCTACTTCTCTTAAGACCCTGGGATGCAAGCCATCAGGTCCAGGGGATTTATCTGCCTTTAGTTCCATTATCTTACTGAGTACCACCTCCTTAGAGATTGTGATTGTGTTCCTCCCCCCCCCCCCCCCTATAGCCCCTTGACTATCCACTGTTGGGATATTTTTAGTGTCCTCTACCGTAAAGACTGATACAAAATATTTGTTCAGAGTTTCTGCCATCTCCATGTTCCCCATCACTAATTCCCCGGTCTCGTCCTCTAAGGAATCAACATTTACTTTAGCCACTCTTTTCCTTTTTACATACCTATAGAAACTCTTGCTATCTGTTTTTATATTTCATGCTGTTTACTTTCATAGTCTATCTTCCCTTTCTTAAACATAGAAACATAGAAACATAGAAAATAGGTGCAGGAGCAGGCCATTCAGCCCTTCTAGCCTGCACCGCCATTCAATGAGTTCATGGCTGAACATGAAACTTCAGTACCCCCTTCCTGCTTTCTCGCCATAACCCTTGATCCCCCGAGTAGTAAGGACTTCATCTAACTCCCTTTTGAATATATTTAGTGAATTGGCCTCAACTACTTTCTGTGGTAGAGAATTCCACAGGTTCACCACTCTCTGGGTGAAGAAGTTTCTCCTCATCTCGGTCCTAAATGGCTTACCCCTTATCCTCAGACTGTGACCCCTGGTTCTGGACTTCCCCAACATTGGGAACATTCTTTCTGCATCTAACCTGTCTAAACCCGTCAGAATTTTAAACGTTTCTATGAGGTCCCCTCTCATTCTTCTGAACTCCAGTGAATACAAGCCCAATTGATCCAATCTTTCTTGATAGGTCAGTCCCGCCATCCCGGGAATCAGTCTGGTGAACCTTCGCTGCACTCCCTCAATAGCAAGAATGTCCTTCCTCAAGTTAGGAGACCAAAACTGTACACAATACTCCAGGTGTGGCCTCACCAAGGCCCTGTACAACTGTAGCAACACCTCCCTGCCCCTGTATTCAAATCCCCTCGCTATGAAGGCCAACATGCCATTTGCTTTCTTAACCGCCTGCTGTACCTGCATGCCAACCTTCAATGACTGATGTACCATGACACCCAGGTCTCGTTGCACCTTCCCTTTTCCTAATCTGTCACCATTCAGATAATAGTCTGTCTCTCTGTTTTTACCACCAAAGTGGATAACCTCACATTTATCCACATTATACTTCATCTGCCATGCATTTGCCCACTCACCTAACCTATCCAAGTCACTCTGCAGCCTAATAGCATCCTCCTCGCAGCTCACACTGCCACCCAACTTAGTATCATCCGCAAATTTGGAGATACTGCATTTAATCCCCTCGTCTAAATCATTAATGTACAATGTAAACAGCTGGGGCCCCAGCACAGAACCTTGCGGCACTCCACTAGTCACTGCCTGCCATTCTGAAAAGTACCCGTTTACTCCTACTCTTTGCTTCCTGTCTGACAACCAGTTCTCAATCCACGTCAGCACACTACCCCCAATCCCATGTGCTTTAACTTTGCACATTAATCTCTTGTGTGGGACCTTGTCGAAAGCCTTCTGAAAGTCCAAATATACCACATCAACTGGTTCTCCTTTGTCCACTTTACTGGAAACATCCTCAAAAAATTCCAGAAGATTTGTCAAGCATGATTTCCCTTTCACAAATCCATGCTGACTTCGACCTATCATGTCACCATTTTCCAGATGCACTGCTATGACATCCTTAATAATTGATTCCATCATTTTACCCACTACTGAGGTCAGGCTGACCGGTCTATAATTCCCTGTTTTCTCTCTCCCTCCTTTTTTAAAAAGTGGGGTTACATTGGCTACCCTCCACTCCATAGGAACTGATCCAGAGTCAATGGAATGTTGGAAAATGACTGTCAATGCATCCGCTATTTCCAAGGCCACCTCCTTAAGTACTCTAGGATGCAGGCCATCAGGCCCTGGGGATTTATCTGCCTTCAATCCCATCAATTTCCCCAACACAATTTCCCGACTAATAAAGATTTCCCTCAGTTCCTCTTCCTTACTAGACCCTCTGACCCCTTTTATATCCGGAAGGTTGTTTGTATCCTCCTTAGTGAATACCGAACCAAAGTACTTGTTCAATTGATCCGCCATTTCTTTGTTCCCCGTTATGACTTCCCCTGATTCTGACTGCAGGGGACCTATGTTTGTCTTCACCAACCTTTTTCTCTTTACATACCTATAGAAACTTTTGCAATCCGCCTTAATGTTCCCTGCAAGCTTCTTCTCGTACTCCATTTTCCCTGTCCTAATCAAACCCTTTGTCCTCCTCTGCTGAGTTCTAAATTTCTCCCAGTCCCCAGGTTCGCTGCTATTTCTGGCCAATTTGTATGCCACTTCCTTGGCTTTAATACTATCCCTGATTTCCCTAGATAGCCACGGTTGAGCCACCTTCCCCTTTTTATTTTTACGCCAGACAGGAATGTACAATTGTTGTACTTCATCCATGCGGTCTCTAAATGTCTGCCATTGCCCATCCACAGTCAACCCCCTAAGTATCATTCGCCAATCTATCCTAGCCAATTCTCGCCTCATACCTTCAAAGTTACCCTTCTTTAAGTTCTGGACCATGGTCTCTGAATTTACTGTTTCATTCTCCATCCTAATGCAGAATTCCACCATATTATGGTCACTCTTCCCCAAGGGGCCTCGCACAATGAGATTGCTAATTAATCCTCTCTCATTACACAACACCCAGTCTAAGATGGCCTCCCCCCTAGTTGGTTCCTCAACATATTGGTCTAGAAAACCATCCCTTATGCACTCCAGGAAATCCTCCTCCACCGTATTGCTTCCAGTTTGGCTTTTTAGTCATTCTTTGCTGGTTTTTAAAAGCTTCCCAATCTTCTGTCCTCCCACTAGTTTTGGCCACTTTGTATGCCCTTGTTTTTAAATTGAATACCTTCCTTTATTTTTTTAGATAGCCACGGATGGCTATCTTTTCTTTTACATCCTTTCTTCCTCACTGGAATATATTTTTCTTGAGAGTTTGGAAATATCTCCTTTAATGTATGCCACTGTTCATCAATCTATTTTCCCAGTCCACTTTAGCCAACTCTGCCCCAATACCTTTGTAGTCTCCTTTATTTAAGCTTAGAACGCAGGTTTGAAATCCAACTTTCTCGCCCTCCATTTGAATTGAAAACTCAGTCATGCTATGGTTACTCATTCTAAGGGGATCCTTTACTTGGAGATTGTTTATTAATCCTGTCTCATTACACAGGACCAGATCTAAGATAGCCTACCCCCTAGTTGGTTCCGTTACATACTTCTCAAGGAACCCTTCCCTTATGCACTCTATGAACTCTTCCTCAAGGCTACCCTGACCAATTTGATTTGTCCAATCAATATTGAGGTTAAAATCACCCATGATTATTGCTGTTCCCTTTTTACAAGCCTCCACTATTTCTTGGTTTATACTCCGACTAACAGAGTTGCTACTGTTGAGGGGCCTATAGACTACATCCACCAGTGACTTTTTCTCCTTATTATTCCTTATCTCCACCCAAACTGTTTCAACATCCTGATCATTTGAGCCAATATCGTTTCTCACAATTGCAGTGATTCCATCCTTTATCAACAGAGCTACCCCACCTTCTTTTCCTTTCTGTCTGTCTTCCGAATTGTCAAGTACCCCTGAATGTTTAGATCCCAGTCTAGGTCACCTTGCAACCATGTCTCTGTTATGGCTACCAGATCATACCCATTTGTAACTATTTGTGCCGTCAGCTCATCTAATGTGTTACGAATGCTACGTGCATTCAGATAAAGAGCTTTTCTTACCATTTTCTCCTTCTATGGCCCCAGTTTCTGATACACACTTATGTTTATAGATTCTGCCCCTTCCTGTCACGCTCTGGTTTTCGTTTCCCTCAATGCTACCCTGCTCTATTGCCTTCACCTTGTTCTTAGAGATTTTTGTAGCACCCCTACTGCAATCCTGACTGAGATCAGCTAATTCGGCACAGAGTGGGGACCGGATCAATGCCTTTCCTGGACTGTGTGGCTCAGCTACCAAAACAAGTTTTTAAAATAATTTGCTAAATAATTTTGGAATACTTGTTCTAAAAATTACTTTAAGCAATATATTTTAACTTTTCATGAAACATACTTCAATGCATTTATAAAGGTTATGTGGATTTTAACTTGTCATCTTTCTGGCCTTTATTACTAGGTAAGTGTTGTTGTGGGCAAGAAAACACTCTTTCTATTTAATTTGAGTGATCCTGATAATCCTATTGAGTTGGCATTCCAGCAACGCTACGGCAGCATCATATCTTACAGATGGTGAGTTTATATTAAGCTGCATGATAGGATTATATTTAAATAGAGAATCATAGAAGTGTTATAGCACAGAAGGAAACCATTCGGCCTGTCAAGCCTGTGCTGGGTCTCTGCAAGAGCACTTCAGCTAGGCCCACTCCCTTGCCCTTTCCCTGTAGCCCTGTAATTTTTTTTCCTTCAGGTACTTATCCAATTCCCTTTAGAAAGCCACGATTGAGTCTGCCTCCACCACCCTTTCAGGCAGTGCATTCCAGATCCGAAACATTCACTGTGTAAAAAAGTTTTTCCTCATATTGCCTTCGTTTTTTTTGCCAATCACCTTAAATCTGTGTCCTCTGGTTCTCGGCCCTTCTGCCATTGGGAACAGTTTCTCTGTATCTACAATGTCTAGATCCCTCATGATTTTGAATACCTCCATCAAATCTCCTCTCAACCTTTTCTGCTTCAAGAACAACCACAGAATAATGTGCAGGATGAGATTGCGCAGATGCCCTGACATTTGTTTCTTTGATTTAATGCATTTCATTGTTGTTCAGTGCCCTGCAACATAACATGGTCTATTGTATGGTTTTCTTTTGGTGGGGCATGTTTTTTGTTACTTTGTTGCAGTAAAATGTCTGTTTGATCCTTTGCCATTGGTGTCTTGTGTATCATTCCAACATTCACCGGAGATGTGCCTTTATGGGGTCACATTGTGTACAGTATTAGCTCCATCCCTCAGTTTCCTCCATTTAGGAGAACTGGTCCATTATGAGCTGACGACATGCAACTCTTGGTCTGGCAGCATGTCAATGCTGCCTCCCCTGTGGATGGGGTGGCTATCCAATGAGGGCCTCGCCAGGCTGCTCTTCGTCATCCTCCTCCTGCTGAGGAGGGCATGCAATCCCCACTGGCAATTCCTGGCCCTTCATGATGGCCAAGTTGTGCAACATGCAGCACACCACAATGAATTTGGAAACCTGTTGATGGGAGTGTTGAAGGCTGCCTCCAGAGCGGTGCAGGCATCAGTTTGCCTGTAGGAGATGGCATATCTCTGTCAGCACTTCCATTCGGAAGCACAGCCTTCTCACACGCTGCTCCTCAGAGAGCTGGAGGTTTGAGCGTTGGTGCCTGTAAACCCGTGGGGGGTAAGCCCTCCTCCCCAGACGTCTTCTGCCTCTCCTCATCCATGGGTCAACATGGCCAGGAGCCCTTCTACTATCTTGATGCTGCCTAGCAATAGCATACAGCATGATTCGCTGGCGAGCTAGTAATGCCCCCATTAAATTCTCTCACTGAAGTTGTAATGGCAGATAAAACTGCCACTTTCAAGTCGGAGCTTCACCCAGCGTGCTGTGCATAACCTTTGCAGTCAATGTGACCTGCGATGTAGGATCCTCCTCCCTCCATTTAAATACGCCGCAAATACTGCCTGCTGCACGCTGGGAACGCCTGTTTTTTCAGGCTTTTCCTGGGGCGGGCGTATAATGGGGCGTTGGGCCTAATTTTGCATCCGGAGCGTTAGCGGAGTGTTGCATAGCGATTGACGTCATGATCTCAGTGAAACTAGAGGGTGGGGCGCTATGTTTTTGCGCCGCCGCAAACCCTGAGCCGAATTTGCCAACCGGATGGTAAAAGCTGGACGCCCACCGTTACGCCTTTAAAAAAAAAACTCCCTCTACCGCCCCTATGGGGTGCTACCAGAGGCACAATGGAGCCGAAAATCCAGCCCCAAGCCTCTATTTATGAAGCCCAGGATCCCGTATGCTTTTTTAACCACTTTCTCAACCTGCCCTGCCACCTTCAGCGATTTATGCACATGTACCCCCAGGTTTCTCCATTCATGCACCTCCTTTAGGATTGTACCCTTTAGTTTATACTGCCTCTCCTCGTTCTTCCTAACAAAATGTATCACTTCGCACTTTTCTGCATTAAATTTAATCTGCCATGTGTCTGCCCATTTCACCAGCTTATCTAAGTCTTCCAGAAGTCGATCACTATCTTCCTCATTATTCACTATGCTTCCAAGTTTTATGTCATCTGCAAATTTTTTAATTGTGCCCTGTACAGTCAAGTCCAAGTCATTAATATATATTAAGAAAAGCAGTGGTCCTAGTACCAACCTCTGTGGCACACCACTGTGTACCTTCCTTCAATCCGAAAAACAACTGTTCACCACTACTCTTCGTTTCCTGTCACTTAGCCAATTTCGTATCCATGCTGCCACTGTCCCTTTTATTCCATGGGCTTGAACTTTACTGGCACGTCTATTATATGGCACTTTATCAAATGCTTTTTGGATGTCCGTGTACACCACCTCAACCCTATATTGCCTTCATCAATGTGGGGTTTCCTCTGTTACTTCATCAAAAAAACAGATCAAGTTAGTTAAACACGATTTGCTTTTAACAAATATGTGCTGGCTTTCGTTCATTAATCCGCACTTGTCCAAGTGACTCTTAACTTTGTCCCTGATTATTGTTTCTAAAAGCTTCCCCATGACCGAGGTTAAACTGACTGGCCTGTAGTTGTTGGTTTTATCCTTGCACCCTTTTTTGAACAAGGCTTTTTTTCTCCAGTCCTCTCGAACCACCCCCATATCTAAGGAGGATTGGAAGATTATGGCTAGTACCTCTGTGATTTCCTCCTCAACTTCCCTCAGCATCCTAGGATACATCCCATCCGGTCCTGGTGACTTATCAACTTTAAGTACACCCAGCCTTTCTGGTACCCCTCTTTATCAGTTTTTATCTCATCCAGTATCTCTACTACCTTCTCTTTCACTATGACTTTGGCAGCATCTTCTTCCTTGGTGAAGACAGATGCAAAGTATTCATTTAGTACCTCAACCATGCCCTCTGCCTCCATGCATAGGTCTCCTTTTTGTTCCTCAATCAGCTCCACTCCTCTTACTACCCGTTTATTATTTATATGCCTATAGAACAGTTTTGAATTCCCTTTTATGTTAGCTGCCAATCTGTTCTCATACTCTTAGCCCCTCTTATTTCCTTTTTCACTTTCGCTCTGAAATTTCTATATTCAGCCTGATTCTCACATGTATTCACAACTTGGCATCGCTCAAACGCCTCCTTTTTACTCTAGATTGCTCACTGTCCTTTTCCATAGCTAATCTAAATCTTATGATACTGTGATCACTGTTCCCTAAATGTTTCCCTACTGATACTTGCTCCACTTGGCCCACCTCATTCCCTAGAACCAGATCCAGCAATGCCTCCTTTCTTGTTGGGCCAGAAACATACTGATCAAAAAAGTTCTCCTGAACATACTTCAGAAATTCTTCCCCCTCTCTGCCCTTTATACTATTACTATCCCAGTCTATATTAGGATAATTGAAGTCCCCCATTATCACTACTCTATAGTTCTTGCATCTCTCTCTAATTTCCCTACAAATTTGCTCCTCTATATCCTTCCCACCAGTTGGTGACCTATAGAATAATGTATAGAAATTAGAGCATATTTGAAAAGTTAGAAAGGGAATGAGATTATGCATAATCAGAGTGTGGTGCATTGTCACAGATATGATGGACTATTTGAAGACCAGGGAGTTCTGCGGTCCTGGCCAACCTTCTTGTGGACATGAAAGTTGCTAAATAAATTCAAGTTCTTTCTTACTTTCTTTGTTAGTCTGGTTATTGAGGTAATCTGAATATTTTACACTCATGCTGACAATAAACACACAATATCTATATTTCTAAATAAATCATAAATTTGCAATGTTTTTTTCTGCAGCTTTTCTCTTAAACTTGCTCAGTTGCATGTGTGTCAAAATGGAGGGACAAGGCTGAAAACATAGAAATTCATCTGCATTTTATTTTTCAGCACTGACCTTGATCTTGTATCTTATTAATATTTCAATTACCATAAAGTCCCATGTTTGATTTGTAGAACAAATCTTAATGAAAGTTCTTACTACAATATGATAGGCATTTAAATAGCACCTTGGAATTGTAAAATACTTGTGGTGTACAAATAACGTTGGTATGTTTTCAAATAATGCTTATTGTGTATGTAGGCACCTTGTTAATGACTCCGCGAGACAGGGATATGGTACTTAAACTGTGAAGACTAGTCCTTTATTGCAGCTCCTAGAGTGAGGACACCAAGAGGTGAGCTCCCTTTTATATTGGGTTACCTGCAGTGTGCAGTTAACTCTTAGGTCTCCAGCAGCAGCACCCTCTGGTGTACAGGTAAGGTGTGTACAGGGTGAAGGTACATTCAGTGTTACAGAACATCATAACAATACAAGCATGCATACATAACACTTATTGTTTGCATTTTTGTCTTATTTGTAGCATGACTAATACTAAATTATTTTTTCCTTTTTGTAATACGGCAGCTGTCTTTTGTTCTGTTTCAGGTATGGGGATGGTTACATCATGATTGGTTTTTCTCAAGGTTACTTTGTAGTAATTTCTACACATATCCGTGAGATTGGACAGGAACTGTTCCAAGCCCACAACCATAAAGACAGTCTGACAAGTATCGCCATCTCACAGTCCCTGAACAAAGCTGCTTCCTGTGGAGACAATTGGTATGTTACATTGTAGCTCCCTCCTTACTGTGTCAACCTATATATAACATGTAGTCCATCCATGCCCACATTGCAAACTTATAATAAAATTAATAATGCTTTATCACCAAGGGGGACCAAGACAGAAGATACATGAATCTTGTTTAGATTGGAAAATTGGAATTAATTAAAAAAATATTACCAGGTGAAGAGTACAGCTGTGGCGAAATGTCCCAAATACCTAAGTATACAACATGCCAAAACATGCGTTTTTCAAATAGTGGTTCAATATTACTCCTCGTCTTTTGCTACTTATCAAAAACATGGGATTCTTAACCCAAAATAACGAGTGGGACGGTCCCCGCCCCCACTGCAAGGCCTCCGATTTCTCCCACCCCCCCAAGCCTCTGATTCTCCCCATGAGGCCTCCCCCCCCCCCCCCGTCCTGCCCAATGCTCCTCCTTCCCCCACCTGATGAGCGTCCGGCTCATGATCAGCCTCCGGCCCTCCAATGTGATCCTGGCTCCCCGATCAGCCACTCCTGGTGCCCTGATCAGCCGCTCCCGGACGCCCAATCAGCTGCTCCTGATCAGCTGCTCCTGGTCTCCTGATCAGTTGCTCCAGTCCTCAGATCAGGCTCTCCCGGCCCTCCGATGCGCTCCCGGCACTCTTTCCCCCCCCCCCCCCCCCCCCCCCCCCCCCCCCCCGTTCCTCCTGCCCTCCAGTGATGCTCCTGGTCCCCCTATGATGCCCGCGGCCCCTCCCGATGAGCTTCCGGCTCCTCCACCATGCTCCTTGGGGTGCAGTACTGCTCTGAACATTGGTGCAGGAATCCTGTGATGATTACATTCATCTCATCAGGCAAGGTAGCTGTTTAAGAAATTAATTACATTCATCTGGCTATTTTTTTTTTATTTGAAGGAACCATCAGATGTGTGGGTTAGACTCACAAATATAATTTGTTTGAATTTTTCTTTAAAAATTCAGCAGTTCATACCAACTCTTGTTTAAAAAAAAATGTTTTCAAACTGCTGCTCTGGTAAATTATTCAAATGAAGAATCCCTGTGTCTTTATTAGGTGCAAGTCTCTCTTCTGATGTAGTAATCCTAATATATTTTCTTCACCAGCATTAAGATCCATGATCTGTCAGAACTCAAAGAGATGTATGCTATTATAAACCTGGATGATGAAACTAAAGGTAATTGCTTTAAAAAATTGTGAGTGAGAAACCTAGCAATTATAACAGTGTCAGCATTGGCTCAGTTTTGGGAGACTTTAGGACATCCTGAGGTTGTGAAGTTGCTAAAAAAAAATCATTCTTTTTTTTTCTTCTATGTGTGAAAAGTAAGAACGATCAGGTTAAGGAACTTTTGATAGAAATGATTCTGTGTGTATGACTATGTCAGGCTGTTGTTTGACTAGTTCTCCTAACTTGGATCATGAGATGCTGACTGGCAAGGGTAAGCAGGGGCGGGGGCGGAGCCATAGAAGCATCTAATGAGCAGGGAGTAGCAGTAAGAAAACAGCCAAGTAGGAGAGAAATGGCAACCAAGAATGGGCCTGTAGCTGACCTGGGAGCTGTGGTGGCTTAGAATAGGCCTGTTACCATCCACTGGCAGAAGCAGTAGATTGTCTACAGCAAGCTTATGGCAGAGTTCCAACCCTAGGATTGTAGGGGGGAGGGGGGCGGGCTGGAAATTTTATTTTTCCTTAAACAACAAAAGTATTAATTTAAAACTTTAAAGGAAACTTATCTGACAGGAAAAATCACTTGTGGCCAATTGGAATGTTAGAAGTGTGCTCGATGTCAAGGCTCTGAGTCTGTTTGAATAATAATGCCCTAGCTATGGGTATGTAGAACTGGAGCATTTGAAGCTTCTTTGTGATATAAATGTAGCTGCAGGCATGATGTGTCAGATCTTGGATGCTGGCTTAATAATGGGAAATCATTTTGAGGTGCCATTTAGAGGCATGACAGAAAGAGTGACGCCCAAATAAGGAATATAGGGCATATGTACTGAATTGAATAGGTGATTAGATGGTTATATTTATATACAGGAAATTAATTAAAACCAGCGCGTCTGTTTTGGATTAGCGTTTACCCATTGTATTTATCAGTAAGACTAATTGTTGAGTTGCAAATATAGTATACCTAATATTTTAATATCAAACTTTCAGGCCTGGATCGCCTATCTTGGACAGATGATGGACAATTGCTTGCTGTATCTACACAGCGTGGAACATTGCATGTTTTCCTTACAAAACTTCCAGTTCTTGGAGATACATGTGGAACTCGCATTGCTTTCCTAACCTCGCTGCTGGAGGTCACAGTGACCAATCATGTTGAGGGAGTATGTGTGCAATTATAAAATTACCTTGAAGTTTAGTTTTTAAATTGGAACACTAGTTATGAAATTGTGATTATTTAATCTTTGCAAACCTATATCATTTGCAATATTAAGGTTATGGCAGTTGGTGCTGATTGTTTCCTACAGTCCCATTTATCATTTAAAAATAAAACATGTATAAGCTTTGTACTAAAATGAATGTAGTTGAATAGTGAATGTTAAGCATCTTGGGCTCAAAATTGGCCAGGAATTGCTCCGTTTTTTTTTGGGAGCTACTTGATTTTTCTGGAGTATCTTAAAAATCCCCATTTTGCACATTCAATTTGCGCCAGTGTGAGTTAGTTAGGATTTTTTTTTAGTTTAGTTTACCAGCCACCTATGCCAGTTTTGGCCATTTAGGCCACTTTGGCCAGCGAATAGTTACTCCAAATCTACTTAGGCCAGCATATGTGGCCACTTCAGAAAGCCCTTGCGGAGAGCTAAGAAATCAGCGCGGGTAGGTACATCGGAGGCCAGCAGAACTTAATGACTTGACTAAAGAATGTGAATAGGATCAAACAGCTATACAGCACATCATATGACAAACTTCGCAAAGTTAATTTACTATACAACAGAAGCATTCATGGAAGCTTAAACGACAAAAATAAAAGAAGTAAAAGATAGTTGAATTAAATTGCCTTAATCTCACAACTAATTTAAACAACTATTTGTTTGCAATAATTACACTGGGCCAAAATTGAGCCCATATTATCTAAATAAAGTCTACTTCAATGAATAAGAGATTCTTTCAGTGTTCCTCCGTCCCTTATGTTGGGGAGGATGGGAACCTGAAACTAGATTCAATAGGGAGGGGAGTAAAGCTGGAATTAGAAAGCAAAAATAAAGTGTGTTTGAAGGAGAGAGGAAACAAGCAGGAAAAAAGGGTAAAAAAACAAACTTAAAGGCACTTTGTCTAAATGCACATAGCATTTGTAACAAAATAGATGAGTTGACGGCACAAATTGAAAAAAATGGGTATGATCTGATAGCCATTACGGAGACGTGGTTGCAAGGTGACCAGGGCTGGGAATTAAATATTCAGGGGTACTTGACAATCCGGAAGGACAGACAGAAAGGAAAAGGAGGCTCTATTGATAAAGGATGGAATCACTGTAATAGTAAGAAACGATATTGGGTCAAATGATAAGGGTGTTGAAACAGTTTGGGTGGAGATAAGGAACAATAAGGGGAAAAAGTTATTGGTGGGCGTAGTCTGTAGGCCCCCTAACAGTAGCAACTCTGTTGGTCGGAGCATAAACCAGGAAATAGTGGGGGCTTGTAAAAAAGGAACAGCAATAATCATGGGTGATTTTAACCTCCATATTGATTGGACAAATCAAATTGGTCAGGGTAGCCTTGAGGAAGAGTTCATAGAGTGCATAAGGGACGGGTTCCTTGAGCAGTATGTAACGGAACCAACCAGGGGGCAGGCTATCCTAGATCTGGTCCTGTGTAATGAGACAGGATTAATAAACAATCTCTTAGTAAAGGATCCCCTCGGAATGAGTGATCACAGCATGATTGAATTTCAAATTTAGATGGAGGGTGAGAAAGTTGGATCTCTAACCAGCGTACTAAGCTTAAATAGAGGAGACTTTGAAGGTATGAGGTCAGAGTTGGGTAAAGTGCACAGGGAAAATAGATTAAAGTGTAGGACGGTTGATGAACAGTGGTGTACATTTAAGGAGATATTTCATAACTCTCAAGAAAAATATATTCCAGTGAGGAGGAAAGGGTGTAAAAGGGTTAATTAAAGAAATGAAGGATGGATTCTAATTTAAAAACAAGGGCATACAAAGTGGCCAAAACTAGTGGGAGGACAGAAGACTAGGAAACATTTAAAAGTCAGCAAAGAACAACTAAAAAAAAATTAAGAAAGGAAAGATAGACTATGAAAGTAAACTAGTGCAAAATATAAAAACAGATAGCAAGAGTTTCTATAGGTATATAAAAAGGAAAAGGGTGGCTAAAGTAAATTTTGGTCCGTTAGAGAACTAATTAGTAATTAGTTCCCCATTACTAATACCGGGGAATTAGTAATGGGGAACATGGAGATGGCAGAAACTCTGAACAAATATTTTGTATCAGTCTTTATGGTAGAGGACATTAACAATATTACGACAGTGGATAGTCTAGGGGCTATGGGGGTGGGGGGTGGGGGCGGGGGGAGGAGAACTTAACACAATCACAATCACTAAGGAGGTGGTACTCAGTAAAATAATGGGACTAAAGGCAGATAAATCCTCTGGACCTGATGGCTTGCATCCTCGGGTCTTAAAAGAAGTCATGGCAGGGATTGTGAATGCATTGGTTGTAATTTACCAAAATTCCCTGGATTCTGGGGAGGTCCCAGCAGATTGGAAAACTGCAAATATAAGGCCCTATTTAAAAAAGGAGGCATACAAAAAGTAGGAAACTATAGACCAGTTAGCCTAACATCTGTAGTTGGGAAAATGTTGGAGTCCATTACTAAAGAAGCAGTAGCAAGACATTTGGAAAAGCAAATTTTGGTCAGGCAGAGTCACCATGGATTTATGAAGGGGAAGTCATGTTTGACAAATTTGCTGGAGTTCTTTGAGGATGTAATGAACAGGGTGGATAAAGGGGAACCAGTGGATGTGGTGTATTTGGACTTCCAGAAGGCATTTGACAAGGTGCCACATAAAAGGTTACTGCACAAGATAAAAGTTCACAGGGTTGGGGGTAATATATTAGCATGGATAGAGGATTGCAGTCAAGTTTGCTGACGATACAAAGATGGGAGGAAAAGCAATGTGTGAGGAGGACACAAAAAATCTGCAAAAGGATATAGACAGGCTAAGTGAGTGGGCACAAATTTGGCAGATGGAGTATAATGTTGGAAAGTGTGAAGTTATGCACTTTGGCAGAAAAAAATCAAAGAGCAAGTTATTATTGCAAAGTGCTGCAGTACAGCAGGACCTGGGGGTACTTGTGCATGAAACACAAAAGGATAGTATGCAGATACAGCAAGTGATCAGGAAGGCCAATGGTATCTTGGCCTTTATTGCAAAGGGGATGGGGTATAAAACCAGGGAACATAAGAAATAGGAGCAGGAGAAGGCCATACGGCCCCTCGAGCCTGCTCCGCCATTTGATACGATCATGGCTGATCCTATCATGGACTTATGTCCACTTCCCTGCCCGCTCTCCAAAACCCCTTATTCCCTTATCGTTTAAGAAACTGTCTATTTCTGTCTTAAATTTATTCAATGTCCCAGCTTCCACAACTCTCTGAGGCAGCGAATTCCACAGATCCACAACCCACTGAGAGAAGCAATTTCTCATCATCTCAGTTTTAAATGGGCAGCCCCTTATTCTAAGATTATGCCCTCTAGTTCTAGTCTCCCCTATCAGCTGAAACATCCTCTCTGCATCCACCTTGTCAATCTTATACGTTTCGATAAGATCACTTCTCATTCTTCTGAATTCCAATGAGTAGAGGCCCAACCTACTCAACCTTTCCACATAAGTCAACCCCCTCATCTCTGGAATCAACCTTGTGAACCTTCTCTGAACTGCCTCCAAAGCAAGTGTATCCTTTTGTAAATATGGAAACCAAAACTGCACGCAGTATTCCAGGTGTGGCCTCACCAATATCCTGGACAATTGTAGCAAGACTTCCCTGCTTTTATACTCCATCCCCTTTGCAATAAAGGCCAAGATTCCATTGGCCTTGCTGATCACTTGCTGTACCTGCATACTAACCGTTTGTGTTTCATGCACAAGTACCCCCAGGTCCCGCTGTTCTGCAGCACTTTGCAATCTTTCTCCAGTCTTACTACAGCTATATAAGGTATTGGTGAGGCCACACCTGGAATATTGCCTGCAGTTTTGGTTTCCATATTTACGAAAGGATATACTTGCTTTGGAGGCAGTTCAAAGAAGGTTCACTAGGTTGATTCCGGGATGAGGAGGTTGACTTATGAGGAAAGGTTGAGTAGGTTGGGCCTCTACTCATTGGAATTCAGAAGAATGAGAGGTGATCTTATCGAAACGTATAAGATTATGAGGGGTCTTGACTAGGTGGATGCAGAGAGGATGTTTCCACTGATGGGGGAGACTAGAACTAGAGGGCACGATCTTAGAATAAGGGGCCACCCATTTAAAACAGAGATGAGGAGAAATTTCTTCTCTGAGGGTGGTAAATCTATGGAATTCGTTGCCTCAGAGAGCTGTGGAAGCTGGGCCATTGAATAAATTTGACAGAAATAGACAGTTTCTTAAACGATAAGGGGTTATGGGGAGCGGGTGGGGAAGTGGAGCTGAGTCCATGATCAGATCAGCCATGATCTTATTGAATGGCAGAGCGGGCTCAAGGGGCCGTATGGCCTACTCCTGTTCCTATTTCTTATGTTCTTATTTTCTCCTGTCACAATAGCACCAGGTGAATAGGCTTGACAAATGGTCACCGCTATTCACGAGACAACACATATTTACATAA
Organism: Pristiophorus japonicus; assembly: GCF_044704955.1. NCBI lineage: Eukaryota > Metazoa > Chordata > Chondrichthyes > Pristiophoridae > Pristiophorus > Pristiophorus japonicus. The sequence continues at coordinate 175,589,223 of NC_091978.1, read as the reverse complement.
TTTTTTCAAAATATCCAAAAGTGCAGGAAAATGACAAGCCATTAAGAAAGTTCAAAAATAGTACAGTGCATAAACTTTCAAACCTGAGGTTGATCGCACCGGGAGGCCACTCAGCCAGGGATGGGGCGGGCATCGGGTCCCACACACACAGCGGCTGCAGCATGCACACAGAGAGGTGAGTGGCGAGGAGCTGCTGCACATGCACAGACACTCCACTGTGCATGTGCAGACGTCCCGGCACTGTTTTTAGCGCAGGATGCTGGCTCCGACTGGCCATGCTGTGTGAAGACCGAGGAGAGGCCGGACAGTGGTCAAAGTGGGGAGCGATTTTTTTCGGTGCATTTATCAACGGAGAAAAGCGGCGCGTCTCCGGTAAGTGATCCGAAAAAAGGGCCAAATTTGAGCCCTTTATGTGGGATTTCATTACTGATTCAAGGCAATCTTTTTAATAGCTCTTTACATGCAGTGTTACACATCAAACCAATTTTGTCTAACACATTTTTAAAAGGTAAAATAGTTATTTGTTTTATTCCGTCGACAGCCAGAAATATTTCTACGAGCCATTAAGGTTATATTTATTACTTTGCAAAATAATTGAACTGAGCAAGATGCTCATAAAACAAAAATAAACACAATTGTTGGAGAAAAACAGAACATCTGTCAGTATCTGCAAAGAGAAAGACAGATTTCAGGTTTAACTCTTGTCAGAACTGGCTAATAAATTGTTAAGTAAAACAGGAACCTACATGATCAATAGAATCACAGATAATTAGGTTTTTACTACTGGTAACGATTAACACATAAATGTTTGAATTTAGAGAATTGCGAAGATCACTGAGCTGTTCGGAGAGCAACCAGTACCCAATAGAAGGTGACATATTTATGGGTTTCTGAATCTAATTGTGACCATAATCTACAGTGACTCATTCGTATTGCCCGCTTTGGGTTCTTTGCTGAAAATGTCCCATTGCATTATTTCATTTATTGATGCAAAGAACAAAGAATGTTGGTTACTGGTCACATACAGGAGAAAGTTCCATTAAATAAGACGTTCCATGAAGGGACATTTGTTATTTCTCATTGTGAATTATTTGTCATACTGAAGAATCAAAAACAAAGGAAATAATGCTATATTTTGTCCTTGGTGAATGAATGAACTATGTATAGTTCCATTAGAGAAAATGTAGATCACGGCAAGACTGTTAAACTTACATCAGTCTGCATTCTGTATTTATTTTCCCTACAGGAACCACAAATCACAGTTTCTGTCGAAGTAGAACCTAACTTTATTGCTGTAGGCCCATATCATGTGGCTGTTGGAATGAATAATCGAGCCTGGTTTTATGCCCTTGGAGAAAATCGTAGGTTCAGATGAATGCTTTGTATGAATATCAAAAATTAATGAAAAATGTAAACTTTTTTTAATATAACTGCTATGAATGTTACATTTGCACAGTGAATATGTTTCAAAGGATTTATTTTACTGCATTTAACTGCAATGAAGATGATCTTGTATAAGTGAGCACTTCCCAATTTATAATGGGAAATATAAATTACATTTTAAATTTGATTATGAACAGCCATGTTGCTAAGGCTTCATTTATAGATGTTCAAGAGTTTTTAATTTTTCCTAATTTTGTCTCATCCCCATGTGTTGAAAAACTTGGGCAGTATTTTTCACATGATTTTAGATAATAGTGTAGATGCAAATAAGATGATAGACTGGCCACTTAAATGTCTCAAATCAACTTAGTTGGTACTGTCTAACAAGTTTAGAAGAAAAATTAAATATCTGACATATATTTTCCACGATAGCATAAGATGACTTTCTCCAACAAGAAATCAACATTCAAGTTGGAAGGAGTTCCTCCTATGTATACTAATAAAGGAATGTTGTGTCCCTCCATTTCTCACAGGAATTGTTGTCCTTGCTAACCACATAACTGTCAAATGTATTATCAATCAGATGATAAGCTCCAGTCCAACCTCAAACTTGTGTCTATCCTTCAATCCCTGAGTTCTACACTCCATTAGAGTCAGACCCAGACTTGGCTTCATACTGGTAGCTTTGCTATCTTTGGAGACTTGTTAACAGCTTAGTTGCCAGGGGATAACAGAAGTGGAATGCAAGAATATCAGAGTAGTCCTATATCAGATATTCAGGCTATCAGAGTAGTCCTATGTAGGGAGTACTGAGGTGATGGGGGTTGGTCCTGAGGTCTGGGAATAGTGTATCGGGTGTGTCACTGTTGGAATGTAGTTCCAAGTCGTGGCGTACTGGGGTGTGAAGTTTGGATCTGGGAGGATTGGGAGCAGACCTAGGGCGGTCATGATCTGGGAGGATTGGGAGCAGACCTGGGGAGGTCATAATCTGGGAGGATTGGAAGCAGAGGTTATGGGGTGTGGGAGCATTGGCTGTCTGTATGGATATGGGACAACTAGCTGCACAATCCGGCAGCATTTGGGAAGGGGCTACCGTGATGTGGTAGGACCATGAAGTGGGTGTTGGGGCATTGGAGAACAATGAAGATGACACAGACAAAAATTGAGGAAAGCAAATATGTACTCAAAGGTAAAACATTAAGAAGAGTAGAGGAGGAAAGAAACTTAGGGGTTCAGATACACACATCTGTAAAAGAGGGAAAGCAAGTTGTTAAAGCTGTAATAAGAAATACATGGGGTCCTAATTTTTATAAATGGGGACATAGCGTACAAAAGCAAAGAGGTAATGCTAAACCTGCACAAATCATTGGTGAGGCTGCAGCTAAACTATTGGCCGTAATTTTAATCGGGAGGTGGGTTGAGAACGGGTGGGGGGGTACGAGGAAGCAGTTGGGAAACTTGGGGGAACAGGTTTCCCGCAGGACCCTGCATATCAAACTTCTGTGACCTGCGCACAGCCAGTCAGATGGAAAGGCTGGCTGGCTGCGGGCAGGTATGCCTGCGGAACTAGGCCGCAGAAAGGAAGGAGGGCAGGGATCGGGTGGGGCCTGGGGTTCGGATTCAAGCATCAGTGGGGTAGGGGGAAGTGAGAGAAGATCATACTTCGGATAGAAGATCGGGGCCGAACTCGAGCATCGTGGGGGCAGGGAGGGAAGCATCGGTGCTGGAGCATCGAAGAGGGGGGTGTGACCGACGATCAGCCTCCGGAGCAGCGTTGGGGGGAGGAGGGAAGGAGGAAGGGAGGAAAGCATCAGGGCCTGAACATTGGGCGGGGCGGGGGGAGAAGATTAGAGGTCTCGAGGGGAGGGTGGTTGGTGTGGGGTGATCGGGGGGTGGATGGATTAAGGGGAGAGGGGCGAGGTAGGGGGGAAATCGGAGGCCTAAGAGGGCTTCCTTTCACGGGGGTTGGGTGAGGGAAGGACGCTGGATCTAGGAGGTAAATATAAAGTCACTTACCTCCTGGATCCAGCAGTCCTCGCCTTCCATTAGCTGTCAGGTTTCCTGAGGCCCGCAAAACCCGACCAGCCACAATTAAATTTAAAATTGTGGTTAAATTTGAAGCGGGCCAGCCTAATTATAATAGTTAAGTGGACGACCCGCCTCCTGGGAGAAGGTTTGCCGCCGTTAAAACCGGAAGTGGGCAGGTTGGAGGTGGGTTCTGATCGGGATTCAGATTTTTTACATTTGATTAACTTCTCGCACGACCCCAACCCACCCATTTTTGGAGGTTAAAATACACCTCTATTGTGTCCAGTTTTTGGGTGCCTTATTTTAGGAAGAAAGTCATGAATTGGGATCGGGCAGGAAAGTGGGTTGGTGTAGAAGATCAGCCATAATATTTAATGGCAGGGCAGGCTCGATGGGCCATATGGCCTACTCCTATTTCTTATGTTCTTATGAAGAGGGTGCAGAAGAGAATCACTAATATAATACCAGGGATGGGAGATTTTAGTTTTGAGTAGCGACTAGAGAATCTGCAACTCTTTTCAATATCTTACATTACCCATTTGCTACATTTAGAACTAGATCCAGCATTGCCCATTTTTTGTTGGACTAAAAACACAGTCCTGGACACATTCTAAAAACCCATTCCTTTCTTTGCTACTTGCTTTACTCTTGCCCCAGTTTATGTTTCAGATAATTAAAGTCACCCATTATTATAGTTCTGTTATTCCTGCATTTTCTTTGAATTGTCTACATATTTCTTTCTCCGCCTCTTTTCCGCTGTTCGTTGGTCTGCAATATACTTCCAAAGGAATAACCATTTTACCCACTTATTCCTTAACTTTAACCAAATAGTTTTTGCACCATCCTCTATACCATCCCCATATTCTAGCGCTGTAGCTGTAATGGAATCTGATTAACACTGGCCTCCCTCTATTTTTTCTGACACTGAAAAGGGGAGAAAGCTTTGCTTCAACGACAACAACTTTCATAAATATTTAGTAACCGGGAATGTTTAGCTCCTAGTAATGTCCTGGCCAATGCCACATCTCTGTTAATATTATTTAATACTCCTCATGGCAATTAGTGCCTTTAGTTCACCAATTTTATTCATAATACTTTGTGCATTAACATATATAACAACTCCAAATCCTCAGTCTGTTTGTCAATCTTATCTATTTTGACTAAGTTGGAAGAGAGAGTAAGTAGTACAGATGGGAGCAGGAAGCTGCAAAGGGACTTGGACAGATTAATTAAGTGAGTAAAACTATGGCAAATAGAGTTCAGTGTGGACAAGTGTGAGGTGATCCACTTTGGAACCAAGAAAGATAAATCGGAAAATTTTCTAAATATTGAGAAACTAGGGACTGTAGAGGAGCAAAGAGACTTGGGAATGCAAGTGCACAAATCATTAAAAGCCAATAGACAGATTCAAAATGCAATCAAAAATCTAATGGAATGTTACCTTTTATCTCGAGGGCTGGAATATAAAGGGGAGGAAGCTATGCTTCAACAACAACAACTTTCATTTATATAGCGCCTTAAATGTAGTAAATTGTCCCAAGGTGTTTCACAGGAGTATTATAAGACAGAAAATTTGACACCGAGCCACATAAGGAGAAATTAGGGCAGATGACTAAAAGCTTGGTTATAGAGGTAGGTTTTAAGGAGCGTCTTAAAGGAGAAAAGAGAGGCAGTGTGGTTTCGGCAGGGAATTCCAGAGCCTAGGGCCTAGGCAACAGAAGCACAGCCACCAATGGTTGAGCAATTGTATAGAGCCTTGGTCAGACCTCATCTAGAGTACTGCGTTCAATTTTGGGCATCGCATATCAGGAAGGATATATTGGCCTTGGAAGGGGTGCAGCACAGATTTGCTAAAATTATATTGGGGCTTAGAGGGTTAAATTATGAAGACGGGTTGCATAACTTTGACTTGTATTCCCTTGAGTGTAGGTGATTGAGGAGTGATCTGATCGATGTGTTTAAAATGTTAAAATGATTTGGTCGGATAGATATGGGGCAACAATGTCCCCTTGTGGGGGAATCAAAAACATGGGGACATAATCTTAAAATTAAAACTAGATCATCCAGGAGCAAAAACAGGAAGCTCTTTTTCCACACAAAGGGTAGTAGAAATTTGTAACTCCCTCCTCAAAAAACTGTGGATGTTGGGCCAATTAGAGCTATCAAGACTGAGATAGCAAAATTTTTGTTAGATAAGGATATCAATGGATATGGGGCAAAAGTGGGTAAATGGAGTTGAGGTACAGATCAGCCATGATCTAATTGAATGGTGGAGCAGGCCCAAGGGGCTGAATGGGCTACTCATGTTCCTAATATTCCTATGTTACTTTATTCTCCTTCTGATCTGTTTTTCTCTTATCTTTCCTAGGCTTCTTGTCCCTTTTTCTATCCTCAAAGTTTTGTAGCACCGTGAAGGAGGAATCTGGGCTTTGGCAAAATTGGGATTTGGCTTCTGTAGGCAGGATTCCTAGATTTGGGACACGGAGTGAAGCCCTGGGAATGTCAGCAGTAGGAGGGTTGCCTAGGCTGTGGCAAAACTCGAGAACAGTGTCTGGGTTGTGGTACCACAGGGAGGAGGGTCCCGGCATCTCTGAGCTCAGGCAAAGGTGAATTTTGGGGAGGGAACTCTTACAGCACAAGGAGAAAGGGACTCCAGGGGCCTATCAGCATTTGGAAAGTGATTCTGGGGTCTTGCAGCATGATTGGAGACAGGCAGGGAATCAGTGGCAAGATCTGCCCAGCACCCCCTCCTTCCTCCAACTGACGGCCTCCACCTGCTCTGGTCTCCCCTCCTATCTCCTGCATTATTCTCTTTATCTTCCTGATTGGTACCAGTTGCCCATCAGGTAGGTTGTAGATGAGACTGGAGGAGGTATTGGTCTGGGGTCTGATATTTTGGGGACAGAGGTGAAGGAGAATGGAACCAGTCCATAACATCCTTGTTCCTATCTTCTCCATCCAATCTTCTCCCCTCCTCATTTCCGTATCTCCTCATTCTATTTCCTTCCACCCCTTTCCCCAACCCTTTGCCCTGAAGCTGAAATTTCTGATGATCATAGAAGGCATAAAATGCTACTTTTAGGTTTGGAGTACCTACCCTGAACGCACGTATTTTTCTTGATGTGGGTTGGGAAGTAATTAATATTTCAGTCTGCCTTATTTAAACATTATAACATTAATGTATTACAAGTACCACTATGTAGCATAGATAACATTCTTAGTATAATAAGTTTGTCTTTCAGAGTATGATGTACACATTTCATTATTGTGTAAATTCATTGTATTGTTTAGTTGTCTCAAGATTTGTGCTTTATGGGCCTATGTGTTTTTTTTTCTAGTGGATTATCTATGTCTGCAATTGTTTTAGAAGCAGTCACAGTGGTCTTAATCCAGAGATGCATGATGGCATAACACATTGGTACATCTCATTGAAAAATGGGCAAGAGGAAGTGGGTAACAGGCAGTGGAAGAGCTAAAGGGAGAAAATATAAACAAAACTAAATAAAATTCTCTATTGCCCCATCTACAAAGTACTACAAATGCACTTTGAAGTGCACAAATCTATGAATTTGTAAGAGCTTCTACAAGTATGTAAAAACGAAGAGAGTAGACAAAGTAAACATTGATCCCTTAGCGACTGAGGCTGGAGAAATTATTGTGGGGAATAATAAAATGGCTGAAACATCAAACAAATATTTTGTATCTGTCTTCACTGTAGAAGACCCAAAAAACATATCTAAAATCATGGGGAACCAAGGGTCCAATGAGGGTGAGGAACTTAATGTTATTAATATAAGTAGAGAAACTAATGGGACTAAAAGCCGACAAATCCCCATGGCTTGACAGCCTATATCCTAAGGTTCTAAAAGAGGTGGCTGCAGATATAGTGGAAGCATTGGTTTTGATCTTTCAAATCCCCTAGATTCTAGAATGGTCCCAGTAGATTGGAAGGTAGCAAATGTAACCCCGCTATTCAAGAAAGGATGGCGAGAGAAAACGGTGAACGACAGACCAGTTAGCCTGACATCAGTCATTGGGAAAATGTTGGAATCCATTCTTAAGGAAGTGGTATCAGGGCACTTAGATAATTAAAGCATGATTAGGCAGAGTCAACATGGTTTTATGAAAGGGAAATCGTGTTTGACAAATTTATTAGAGTTTTTTGAGGTTTAACTAACAGGGCAGATAAAGGAGAATCAGTGGATGTAGTATATTTGGATTTCCAAAAGGCATTCGATAAGGTGCCACATAAAAGCTTATTACACAAAATAAGGGCTCATGGGATTGGAGGTAATGTATTAGCATGGATAGAGGATTGGTTAATGGACAGAAAACAGAGTAGGGATAAATGGGTCTTTTTCAGGTTGGCAGGCTGTAACTAGTGGGATGCCGCAAGGATCAGTGCTAGGGCCTCAGCTATTTACAATCTATATTAATGACCTAGATGTAGGGACCAAGTGTAATGTATATAAGTTTGCGGACGATATAAAGCTAGTTAGGACAGTAAGCTGTGAGGAGAACACACAGAGTCTGCAAAGGGATACAGCTAGACTAAGTGAGTGGGCAGTAAGGTGACAGATGGAGTATAATGTAGGGAAATGTGAGGTTATTCACTTTGGTAGAAAGAATAGAAAAACAGAATATTTTTTAAAGGGTGAGAAACTTTTAAATGTTGGTGTCCAGAGTGATTTGGATGTCCTTGTGCGAGAAATACAGAAAGCTAGCATGCAGCTACAGCAAGCAATAAGGAAGGCAAATGGCATGTTGTCCTTTATTGCAAGGGGGTTGGAGTATAAGTGTAAGGAAGTATTGCTACAATTGTACAGCACCTTGGTGAGATCACAGTTTTGGTCTGCTTATCTAAGGAAGGATATACAGCTTGTACCTCTCCAGTCCGGGACTCTTTAGTCCGGAAACATCCCTGGTCCGGCATCAGTCCTGATATTGGTGGCATCCTGCGCTGTTCATTGAGCAAAGCGGGCTGGACAAGGGAAGGGTAGGCAGGTGGCTGATTGAGGTGCCGAAGCTGGGCCTGGCCCCAAGCTCTCTCTCCCTGCCACCCGCTCTCCCACCATGGCTCAGCGGGAGGCTTGGGGCTCAGCCGCTTGCGGCTCAGCTCGCTTCCCTGCCCCGCCGCTTCTCTCCCCGCCCCACCGCTTCTCTCCCCGCCCCGCGCTCCGCTTCTCTTGTCTTCTGGATGACTAAATGCTGCACAGTAGGCTTCTGCGCAGCGCATACGCAGAACACATCTGGGTCGTTGTCACCAGTTGATCTCCCATGGTTCATAAAATTCTCTGGTCCAGCACCGGTCAGGTCCCAAGGGTGCTGGACTGGAGAGGTACAACCTGTTCTTGCCTTCGAGGTGGTACAATGGAGGTTCACTAGATTGATTCCTGGGATAAGATGGCTGTCTTATGATGAAAGATTGTGTAGAATGGGTCTATACTCTCTGGAGTTTAGAAGAATGAAAGGTGATGTTATTGAAACATACACGATTCTGAAGGGGATTGACAGGGTAGATGGTGAGAGGTTGTTTCCCCCGGCTGGAGTGTCTAGAACTAGGGATCGTAGTCTCAGGATAAGGGGAAGGCCATTTAAGACAGAGATGAGGAGGAATTTCTTTACTTAAAGGGTTGTGAATCTTTGGAATTCTCTGCCCCAGAGGACTGTGGATGCTGAGTCTCTGAATATATTCAAGGCTGAGATAGATAGATTTTTGGAGTCTTGGGGAATCAAGGGATATGGAGATCTGGCGGGAAAGTGGAGTTGAAGTCGATGATCAACCATTATATTTAATGGCGAAGCAGGCTCGGTGGGCTGTACGGCCTACTCCTGTTCCTATTTCTTATGTAAAATGTGACATCATTTGGACTCAGCAGTTTAGCTTTTTTATATTAAGGAAATTAAAGCAATTTTTAGTTTAGCTCATGAACTTCTTTAGATTTCATGGGATGAGAAAGAGTTTGTGCAGTTTCCTGAATGATATAGAATGTTATTTTTATCCCAAAAAAGTGCTGATCAGTTTGCTGTTTTGTTTGACTTTAGGAGTGGAGAAGCTAAAAGACATGGAGTACTTGGGCACAGTAACTAGTATGTGCTTGAATTCTGACTATGCGGCAGTGCTGTTTGAGGGAAGAGTTCAGCTACATATGGTAAATATGCAACATAGCTCAAATTTTGCTTTTAATTTTCCAACCAATGGTAAATTTGTCTTTTTTGACTCAGATTTTCTAGTTAATACAAAAATGAGTTTATATCAAACTGGAAAACTTAAGCATCTAGAACAAAGGAATTCTTTCTCACAGAAGAGTGTTTAAAAACAAGGGTTCTCAGTTAGCCGTATGTCAGATATATACAAAGTTACATCTTTGTGCTTAAGTGTCTCTATACTGAACTACTGAGTAATTCACACCGATGGAGTTTCTGTTTGCCTGATTTGGAGTACACACACTCTCTGCCATAAGGATACAACATTATTTTCTTCAGTCCAGAGAGCCTTAAATGTAAGTTTGGATGGGCCAAGCCTTTGGGACCCTTAAATATTCACGTCAATACATTATCCCCAATACCATGTGCTTTAATTTTGCAGTTTACTAAAACAGGCACTGTTAAGTTCCCAAATAAAAACAGAAAATGCTGGTCAGCAGGTTAGGCAATATCTGTGGAGAGAGAAAGCAGTAACGTTTCAGGTTGATGACCTTGCATCAGAAATTAAGTTCCCCACTGCTTGTCCATCCAGGATAAACTATATCAGAGTTTGGCTTGAAGGGTTATCTGGAACCATGTGGAAGAACCTAATTGTTTTCCTTATATCTTCCACTCCACCACCTCCCGACTGACCAATTTAATTTGACCACACTAGATAAATGTGAAAAAAATGCATTGGTTTACAATCAGACCTAAGACTGGAACAGATTGTTTAAGATGCATAATTTAATCATTAGCTAATGGTGTGTAAATCTAAGCAACTTTTTGTTGAATTGTTTGCCATCTTAATTTAGGACCATATTCCTTATGTGGAATTATTTTCTATAATCGCAATAAGATTTAATCATTGCTTAAAAAAAGCACAAATTAGTGAACCAAAATTGGTAAAATATCCAATAATGAATCTCATAAGGCTAATTTATTTCTAGTTTACTCTTGTTTTTGGGGTCAGTCTTTCAGTTACTTGCTGCAGTGTTAAAGAATATCCTCTGCATTGATACTGAACCAGAACAATAGGTTTTATTTACAGTACAAAACTAAAGTCCTTAGGGAAAGCCCATAAAATCATATGTACGAGCCTAAGCACCCAGAAACAAATTCCATATCTAAAAGCATAGGTATAAATTTGTATCTGTCTTTAATGGTATGTTTTTCTTAAACTGACAGCTTTTCACATGTCTAGATTCATGCTTTTTATATTATTGTCCTTTGCCCATGATCATTTTGATAATCAACAATGAAATTAATGTGCTGGACATTGAATCCTCGCTTCTTTGTGCTCAATGCTGAAACCAGGTACTGAATTCAAATAAGTTTTAATTTTAAGAAAATACTGCCTTCCAACACAGCAGTTTCCAATAGATAATGTTATTTCATTTCATTAGCTGATTGTTTGAAATTTGAGGAACACAGCATCCAACACCAAAGCGTTATTCTTGATCTTCTTTACATATCACAGCACTCCCAACATTAGAGCTGGAGTACTCCAGTGACAGCACTGATCCTGCTACACTATCAGCTGTTGGTACAGGGAAATAAACTCATTTAAAACTGGAAAAGCTTTACATGTGTGGTTTACATATAATGTTATAGTTCTTGGGTTTAGCCTCACACATAATATTTTGTGCGCCAACCACGTAGTAATACATTCGGACTAACTCTAAAGCCTAATGATATTGTTTTCTCATTTGTAGATCAGTTCCAGCTTCGAATTTATGCTGCCAGTTATTCAGCAGGTATAATACAAGTTGTTCAGAAAGTGCAGTTTATTGGAATCAGCAGGTCAATAAGTATTGATTTAGTTTAAAGGTGACAGTTATCTGATCTAGTTTTTGCATATTTTAATTAATGCAATTCAGGTTAAATCATTAAGAAATATATATATTTTTTATATATATATATATATATATGCGTTGCCCTTAACATTACACTGGAATAATAGAATACAAATGCTTAATTTCATAGAATCATAGAAATTTACAGCATGGAAGGAGGCCATTTTGCCCATCGCGTCTGCGCCGGCCGACAAAGAACTATCCAGCCTAATCCCTCTTTCCAACTCTTGGTTCGTATTCTTGTAGGTTACGGCATTTCAAGTGCACATCCAAATACTTTTAAAATGTGGTGAGGGTTTCTGCCTCGACCACCCTTTCAGGCAGTGAGTTCCAGACCCCTTCATCCTTTGGGTGAAAAAAAACTTCCCCTCAAATCCCCTCTAAACCTCCTACCAACTACTTTAACCCCTGGTTGTCGACCCCTCTGCTAAGGGAAATGGGTCCTTCCTATCCACTATCTAGGCCCCTCATAATTTTATACACCTCAATAAGGTCTCCCCTCAGCCTCCTCTATTCCAAAGAAAACAAACACTGCCTATCCAATCTTTCCTCATGGCAAAAATTCTCCAGTCCAGGCAACATCCTCATAAATCTCCCCTGTATCCTCTCTGGTGCAATCACATCTTTCCTGGAATGTGGTAACCAGAACTGTACTCCAGCTGCAGCCTAACTCGTGTTTTATACAGTTCAAGCATAACTTCCCTGCTCTTGTATAGATACGTGAAGAGAAAAAGAGTAGTGAAGACAAATGTAGGTCACTTGCAGTCAGAATCAGGTGAATTTATAATGGGACCAAAGAAATGGCAGACCAATTGAACAAATACTTTGGTTCTGTCTTCACGAAGGAAGACACATATAACCTTCCGGAAATACTAGGGGTCCGAGAGTCTAGCGAGAAGGAGGAACTGAAGGAAATACTTATTAGTCAGGAAATTGTGTTCGGGGAATTGATGGGATTGAAGCCTGCTAAATTCCCAGGGCCTGATAGTCTGCGTCCCAGAGTACTTAAGGAAGTGGCCCTAGAAATAGTGGATGCATTGGTGATCATTTTCCAACAGTCTATCGACTCTGGATCAGTTCCTATGGACTGGAGGGTAGCTAATGTAACATCACTTTTTAACAAAGGAGGGCGAGAGAAAATGGGGAATTATAGACCAGTTAGCCTGACATCAGTAGTGGGGAAAATGTTGGAATCAATTATTAAAGATGAAATAGCGCATTTGGAAAGCAGTGACCAGATCAGTCCAAGTCTGCATGGATTTAGGAAGGGGAAATCATGCTTGACAAATCTTCTTGAATTTTTTGAGGATGTAACTAATAGAGTGGACAAGGGAGAACCAGTGGATGTGGTGTATTTGGACTTTAAAAAAGCTTTTGAAAAGGTCCCACACAAGAGATTAGTGTGCAAAATTAAAGCACATGGTATTGGGGATAATGTATTGACGTGGATAGAGAACTGGTTGGCAGACAGGAAGCAGAGAGTAGGGATAAATGGGTCCTTCTCAGAATGGCAGGCAGTGACTAGTGGGGTACCGCAGGGCTCAGTGCTGGGACCCCAGTTATTTACACTATACATCAATGATTTAGATGAAGCAATTGAGTGTAATATCTCCCAAGTTTGCAGACGACACTAAGCTGGGTGGCGGTGTGAGCTATGAAGAGGCTGCAGGGTGACTTGGACAGGTTAGGTGAGTAGGCAAATGCATGGCAGATGCAGTTTAATGTGGATAAATGTGAGGTTATCCACTTTGGTGGTAAAAACATGAAGACGGAATATTATCTGAATGGCGGCAGATTAGGAAAAGGGGAGGTGCAACGAGACCTAGGTGTCATGGTACATCAGTCATTGAAAGTTGGCATGCAGGTACAGCAGGCGGTGAAGAAGACAAATGGCATGTTGACCTTCATAGCTAGGGGATTTGAGTATAGGAGCAGGGAGGTCTTAATGCAGTTGTACAGGACCTTGGTGAGGCCTCACCTGGAATATTGTGTTCAGTTTTGGTCTGCTAATCTGAGGAAGGATGTTCTTGCTATTGAGGGAGTGCAGCAAAGGTTCACCAGATTGATTCCCGGGATGGCGGGACTGACATATGAGGATCGACTGGGCCTGTATTCACTGGAGTTTAGAAGAATAAGAGGGAATCTCATAGAAACGTATAAAATTCTGACAGAACTGGACAGGTTAGATGCAGGAAGAATGTTCCCGATGTTGGGAACAACCATCGAAGTTACCTTTCCTTACGTTCAGGACCCTAGTCTCTGAATTAACACTGTCACTCTCCATCTTAATAAAGCATTCTACCATATTATGGTCACTCTTCCCCAGGGGGCCTCGCACAACAAGATTGCTAATTAGTCCTTTCTCATTACACAGCACCCAGTAGTCTAGGTTGGCCACCCACTGGAGCGGGTGTCCCATTTTGTGGTATTCTACTGCATGCTTCACAACTTGGCCATCATGAGGGCGCAGCCCCCATTACCAGGGATTGAGGGACCACCTTGGAAGGAGGAAGAGGAGTTGGGAGGGAGGAGGCAGGCAGAAAATCCCTGTTCCAGACAAGCTGTCCGTGAATGTCTCATCAGACTCCGTCCGATTCCTGTGAATGAAACCCCAGATCCCCGTTGCTCACCACTTCCTCATCATACCATTCCACTGTCACGGAACATCACAGCGTCCTCCTGGGCACAAAGCTGAAATGAGAGTCACCACAGAATACACATTCCAAACAAAAAATAATAATTTATAGAATCCAATCAACATTACAATATCAACTAATCACCTTTGTGCAGTCCCTTAGTGTCTGTCGTTAGTGATCCTTTATCTACCCTAGTACTCGTATGCAGTGCTCCCACAGTGGCTGCAGCATGGCAGGTGGAAGGCTGCTGACTTTCAGTGGGGGAGAGTATAGTTGGTCTTGCAGGACAGCTTCGACCAGCTGTGGACTTAGAAGACCCGGCTGTAGATTGCACCACCTCGGCATAGGTGACACCAGTCTGGGTTGGCTGGCTGATCGACAGCGGTAAAGGCAATGGCGGAGTGGCAGTGGTGGGAGTGGGAATTATGTCATTGAGACCTACTGCCATTCCCATGGGGCAGCGCCTCAGCATTCCTAGCAATCTGCTGGTGGACAGAGATTCCGTGACAGCAAGCTGAGCCTGTAGGAGAGCATTCTGCACTTCCAATGCAGCACTAAGACATTGGGTCATATCCTTCTGTGCTGCAATAGAAGCTGCGACATCGCCCATCACACACAGCACCATGGTTGGGTCCACAAGGTATCTCCTGGAGTTGTCCATCATTTCCATCCTGGAAATCGTGGGCTCCAAGCTCTGCGCAAAGCCACATCCAGTGTTGGAGCCGGATTCTTCCATGATCCTTGACATTGACTAGAAGCTCTCAGGCTTGCTTTGCTGTGCACCTAGCATTTCCATGTGCATGCCCATCATCCTTCTGAAGGCCACAATATCGAGGTCATCATCTGAATCCTGTGCAGCAGAACTCATTCACAAACTCCCCCTCTAGGGAGCTAGCCCTCGAGCTACTTTCTTACCCCTGGCCTTGCTGCAGTCCATTCGTGCCCAGTGATCAACCATGTGCAGATCTCGCCTCTATACTACCCTCTACATTCCGCGCTGTGCCATTTTCTGAGTTGGTGTCTGAGTGTCAGATGAGGTGACAGTGTGTCGTCACTCTCCTCCACCACTCTGCCCCAATACTTCAGAAAGGCACAAGGGTCGGGTTATGGTGAGGGGAGTGGGGGGGAAAGTAAGATATCCATATATACGACATCAGCAGTTTGTAAGTGAGAAGAGATTGTGGAATGAGGGAGAAGTGGGATGTGAGAAGAAGGATTAGATGTAACCATACCGTCAGTATCAACAACGGTTTCAACTTCTCCCATTGCCACAGCCTCAGTCACTAACCCTCCAATTATGTCAAGAATCAATTCATAAGAACATAAGAAATAGGAACTGGAGTGGGCCATTTTTCCCTTTGAGCCTGCTCTGCCATTCATCAGGATAATGGCTGATCTACCTCAACTCCATCTTCCCGCATGATCCCCATATCCCTTAATTCCTTTAGTTCCCCAAAATCCAGGGAATTTGTTACCACTTTGTCCCATTAATTTCTCCAGTACTATGGACTAGAAATTCAGTTGTGTAGCGCTCTGGAGGGGTGGCAATGAGTTTCGAATTGCTTACTGCCCGGCCGCACAATTTGCAGTGCCTTGCCGGGAAATTTAGTGCCGGTGTAAAACGCTATCGCCTCACTGTGTACTTTCAGTCAGATCATGCCGTCAGTCATCATGCAACAACCCGCTCGCTCCCCCTTGCAAAATTAGGTGCGTCCACCTCATTTAGCATCCACCCCTAATGACGCCCGAGAAACGAGGCAGTACCACCTTCCGCTGGCGCTATCTGCAGCCTATTTAAAAGGAGGGAGGGAGAGCATTAATCGGAAGTCACATTGAGTGCAACATTTCCGCAGAGCATGCTACGTGAACCTCTGACTTTAAAGCGGCAGATTTATCTTACAACGTGAGTGAAATAATTTAATGGGTGCATTACTAGTTCGCTAGCGTCTCCTACTCCATGCTCTTGTTAGGTGGCGTCAAGATAGAAAGACTGTTGTCCATGTCGTCAACAACAACAACTTGTATTTATATAGCGCCTTTAACGTAGTGAAATGTCCCAACGCGCTTCATTGGAGTATTATGAGATAAAAATTTGACACTGAGCCGCATGAGTCGAAATTATCGCAGGTGAGGTCAAAGAGGTATGTTTTAAGGAGCGTCTTGAAGGAGGAAAGAGAGGTAAAGAGGCGGAGAGGTTTAGGCAGGGAGTTTCAGAGCTTGTGGACTAGACAACAGAAGGCACGGCCACCAATGGTTGAGCGATTATAATCAAAGATGCTCAAGAGGGCAGAATTAGAGGAGCTCAGATATCATGGTGGGGGGGGGGGGGCAGGGGGGTGTTCTGGGGCTGGAGGAGATTACAGAGATAGGGAGGGGCGAGGCCAAGGAGGGATTTGAAAATAAGGATGAGAATTTTGAAATCGATGCGTTACTTAGGTCAGCGAGCACAGGGGTGATGGGTGAGCGGGACTTGGTACGCGTTAAGACACGGGCAGCCGAGTTTTGGATCACCTCTAGTTTACATAAGGTAGAGTGTGGGAGACCAGCCGGGCGTGCACTGGAATAGTCAAGTCTAGAGGTAACAAAGGCATGGATGAGGGCTTCAGCAGCGATGAGCTGAGGCGAGGGCGGATGTGGGTGATGTTACGGAGGTGGAAATTGCCGGCCTTAGTTATGCTGTGGATATGTGGTCGAAAGCTAATTTCAGGATCAAATATGACACCAAGATTGGGAACAGACGAGTTCAGCCACAGACGGGAGTTGGGGAGAGGAATGGAGTCAGTGGCTAGGGAACGGAGTTTATGGCAGGGACTGAAAACAATGGCTTTGGTCTTCCCAATATTCAATCTTCCCAATATGTCAGGCCACAGATGAGGAGAGACTGTAGATGTCTGGAGAGGAGGCCTTACCCCCACGGGTTAACAGGCAGCAACACTCATACCTCCACGAAAGGAAGTGCTGACGGAGATATGCCATCTCATACAGGCAGACCTGCAGCCTCACATCGGCACCAGGACTGTACTGCCCGTCGCAATGAAGGTCACTGTGGCGCTGGCCTTCTATGCCTCCGGCTCTTTGCAGGCTGCATCTGGGGATGTATGCAGCGTCTCGCAACACGCTGCATTCACCATGTCATAAAGGCTCTCTACGCCTGCAGAATGGACTTCATAACATTCCCAATGAGCAGGGAGAGCCAGAATGAGCGGGCATGTGGGTTTGGCAGGATTGCAGGCTTCCCGAGGGTTCAAGGAACCATTGACTGCACACACGTGGCCTTGCGAGCACCATTCGACAACGCCGAGGTTTTCAGAAACCGAAAAGGATACCACTCCTTGTGCGACCACACGTAGCACATCCTCGCAGTAAATGCCTGCTATCCAGGGTGAGCACATGTGTGTTTATCCTGTGTGAGAGCACTGTGCCACGATTGTTTCAGCCACCACGGGAAGGGCACGTCTGGCTGCTCGGGGCAAAGAATATGGCCTAGCCACCTGGCTAATGACCTCCCTCTGCAACCCCACCACACAAGTGGAACATCGCTATAATGACAGTAGTGCAGCCACCCGCAACATCATCGAGCAGACAATAGGAGTGCTCGAGCAGACAATAGGAGTGCTCGAGCAGACAATAGGAGTGCTCGAGCATTGTTTCCGATGCCTGGACTGCTCTAGAGGCAGCCTTCAATACGCTCAACAGGTCTCGCAATTCATTGTGGTGTGCTGCATGCTGCACAACTTGGCCCCATAATGAGGGGCCAGGCATTGCCAGTGGAGATTGCAGCCCCACCTGAGGAGGAGGATGAGGAACAGGAGCATGCGAGGCCCCGAATGGCCAGCCATACCAGGAGGAGGAGCAGCAGCCACAGTGGAGGCAGTGTGGCAATGCTACTGGTGCAAGAGCCACACATCACGCCTCATAATGCATCGGTTCTCTTGAATGGACGAAGCTGAGGGATGGAGCTAATACTGACTGCGCTGTGTGCTACAATTAATGGCACACCTCCGTGAAAGTCCACAATCATACACAAGATGTCAATGCAAAACGGTCAACCTAACATTTTATTAATGACACCAACCTCATCGCGTCAAACAACACAGCAAAATCTCTTACCAGCAAGTAAAACAAAAACACAACATCCCGTTGAAACACCATCACATACAATGAAGTTAAACAATATCTGGACAAAGGCCCCTTCTATTAGTCATCCCACAGCAGCATCCATGTGGCATATTCGGCACACACACTCGCAACAATAGGATGCATCAAACAATGCAACAACGTATTTACAATCATTATTTACATGATGAGGACATCTGACCATGGTGGCCAACGTCTTCAGTCAGACTTCCTCTGCCATTTGCCACCCCTTACCTTGACCTCCTCCCCCCCCACGCTGAGTGCTCCTCCTTAATGTTGCCTCAGTGCCTACAGCAAGGCTGCTTGAGGGCTGCTGTGTGTGTGGTGGTGCAGGGGGAGACAGTACAGATGGCCTAGCAGAACGCCCTGGACCAGCTCTGGGCTTAGAAGGCCAGGCTGTAGACTCCACTGCCTCAACATTGGCGACAGCAGTATCGGATGGCTTGGATGTAGACCGCAACAGATGCCAAGGCGGAGTGGCAGTGGTGGGATCCGGAATGCTGTCATCTTAAGTAAGGACAGCACCTTCCATTTCCAACAGCCCACTGCCACTCACCCGGGGCGGAGCCTCAGCATTCGGAGTAATATGTCTGAGCACAGATTGCTGGCCTGCTTCGGCAGTGTCACTTCCCCTTTGGGCTGTGGGGAACACAGAGAGGATGGCAGCAGTCAGCATGTGCATGGCATTACTCTGTGACTGGCTCAGAGCACACTGAGTCTGAAACACAGCAGTCTGCGACTTCATGCCAGCAATCACTGACAGCATCACATCACGAAGTTCTTATGTGGCTTGGGCGTCAACCATGACACACGCCATCCCATCTGGGACTCCACTGTCATTCGTTGGGCCCATCTCCCTCTGTAAGCAGGCATTGCATGGGTTCGGTGGACGCTTCAGAGGCACGGGCAATGCTTGAGGCGGCCTCCCTCAACCTCAGTGCAAGTGCATCCATGTTCTGCGGGACCTTCTCCATGAGCTCTTGAGCTCGCGGTGCATTTGCATGGACTCCCTGGACATAGCCTCCAAGTTCAGGACCATGTCTGCCTGCATCTCAGCAGGACTCCTGGGCTGAACCAACCTCCGAGGAGCTGGCCTCCAAGCTTCACCTTGTGCTGTGCGTTGCTGTAGGGCACTGAGGCCAGGAGCCTCAGACTCATTGAACTCCAGGAATTCAGGGTCTTTGACCGATGTGGTGTCCCCAATCGTTGGTACTGATGGAATGTCCCCCTCAGTGACCAAACTGTCAGCCTGTCCCTCGTCATCTCCAATGTTGAGGGATCACGGGCAGGCTGCCGCGCTTCTGCTCATCATCTGTAAGCACAAAGCAACAGAAGTGTGGTTAGCAGCAGGGGAGGCGGTAGGTAGGCAAGAAGAAGGTGGCATTGGACATTTATATGTAATGTGGATAGGCCATTTGCTATCAAGGGTCACGGATCTCACATCAGTTGCCAACGCCATTCACATACCATCACTATCCATAGGGGGCTCTGCTTTGCCGCCTGCTACCATGCCAACTGGTGTGCCCATGAGGGCGGACACTCGCTCCTCGATCTCATTGAGATCCTGTATATCAGGCTCCCCACCTCTGGTGCGCTGCTGCTCTCGACGATTGTGAGCAAATTTTGCCCGCAATAAGAAAAACAAGAAGATGTGAGTGAGTGTGCAGCTCATCGTGTGGCACATGTGCCTTCCATAGTACAGTAGCTCCTACTATCTGGAAATGTACAGATGTCCAGTGGAATCTGCATGGCTGCTCATAGTGCATGTGGGAATGGTAGGATGAGGTGAGAGCCAATTAGGATTACTGATCAGGCTGACATTCTGCAAACATATATCAAGAGGGAAAGGGCAGTGCGAGGAGGGGTGAGACTGAGTAGGGAACAAGAAGCTGCGCGACACTTGCATGCGCAGGGCATGGCTGGTGAACTGAGCTTCCACTTTTCAGCTGGCTTCACCAACCAACACCATGGCCTGGAACACATAGAGAAAGGGCAGGTACTGCAAAGACTTTATATTGTGTGAGACATTAAGGTTTACAACATGGCATTGGTGCATTAATAGAAAGGGTCATCACCCTGACGGCCCTCGTGAGCTCTTGAACTTCTTCCGACATTGTGTCGCAGTTCGCAGCACCGTGTCTCTTGCAGAGACGTCCTGGGCCACCTCCCTCCAAAGCCTGTGGAAAACTCATGAGATGGGCCTCCTTAATCCTGGAAGCTGCAGCACATGCCATCTCCTTTCAATTGCCTCTATCAATGCCGCAGCGGTCGTGGCTGAGAAGCGGTGTGCACGCTGGTGACCTTCCTGCTGCTCCATTTTTCCGTTCTACTCGAAGTGCACAGTGCTGCAGTACAGGGGGACCTGGGGATACTTGTGCATGAAACACAAAAGGTTAGTATGCAGGTACAGCAAGTGATCAGGAAGGCCAATCGAATCTTGGCCTTTATTGCAAAGGGGATGGAGTATAAAAAGCAGGGAAGTCTTGCTGCAGTTATACAGGGTATTGGTGAGGCCACACCTGGAATGATGCGTACAGTTTTGGTTTTCATATTTACGAAAGGATATTCTTGCTTTGGAGGCAGTTCAGAGAAGGTTCACTAGAGTTGATTCCGGAGATGAGGGGGTTCACTTATGAGGAAAGGTTGAGGAGGTTGGGCCTCTACTCATTGGAATTCAGAAGAATAAGAGGTGATCTTATCGAAATGTATAAGATTATCAGGGACTTGACAAGGTGGATGCAGAGAGGATGTTTCCGCTGATAGGGGAGACTAGAACTAGGGGACATAATCTTAGAATAAGAGGCCGTCCATTTAAAACTGAGATGAGGAGGAATTTCTTCTCTCAGAGGGTTGTAAATCTGTGGAATTCGCTGCCTCAGAGACCTGTGGAAGCTGGGGCGTTGAATAAATTTAAGACAGAAATAGATAGTTTCTTACACGATAATGGATTAAGGGGTTATGGGGAGTGGGCAGGGAAGTGGACCTGAGTCCATGATCGGATCAGCCATGATTGTATTAAATGGCGGAGCAGACTCGAGGGGCCGTATGGCCTACTCCTGCTTCTATTTCTTATGTTCTTATTTGTTGGAACTGCGCATGTGCATACTTATTGTGCTGCACCTTTAAGAATCGGCTGGGCCCGGGATCTATAGTGGCCTTATGAGCATGCGTATTTTGCCTTCCATTTTTGAGCTGAGATTTTTGTTTGGAGGGCCTGAGGTAAGTTGTGAAATGCCTGATATAGTGCCCCCTTTCCCTCTTGATGCGATTCAGCCAAATTTCTTGGTAGGAAGCACAAATTTTTAAAGGGCACTATACTTACCGCCCGCCAGGAATAACGCCTCAAAATGGGCGGAACCGAATTTCCAGCCCTATGTCTTTATTTATACTGATTTCTTTAAGTTCCTCATTCTCTCTAGACCCTTGGTTCTCCATTATTTCCAGAATGTTTTTTGTGTCTTCTATCGTGAAGACAGATACAAAGTATTTGTTTAATGTTTCTGCCATTTCCTTATTGCCCATTGTAATTTCTCCTGTCTCTGACTCTACTGATCCCACGTTTATTTTCACTAATTTCTTCCTATTTACATACCTATAGAAATGTTTACAATCATTTTTTATGTCTCTTGCTAATTTACTCTCATTCTTTTTTCTCTTTCCTTATCAATTTCTTGGTCCTCCTTTGCTGAATTCTAAAATCTTCCCAATCCTCAGGCTTACAACACTTTTTGGCAACATTATAAGCCTCTTCCTTTGATCTAGTACAATCTTTAACTTCTCTTGTTAGCCACGGTTGGACCACTTTTCCTGTGGGGTTTTTGTGCCTTAAAGGAATGTATATTTGTTGTCAATTATGTATTCTTTCTTTAAATGCTAGCCGTTGCTTGGCTACCGTCATACCTTTTAATATAGTTTCTCAATCTACCTTAGCCAACTTGACCCTCATACATACGTAGTTTGCTTTGTTTAGATTTAAGACCCTAGTTTCGGACAACTAAATCACTTTCAATATAAAGTTCTATCATATCATGGTCACTCTTCCCTAAAGGTCCCTTTACTACAAGGCTATTAATGAACCCTTTCTCATTGCACAGTATTAGATCGAAAATAGCCTGTTCCCTAGTTGGTTCCTTAACATACTGATCTCGAAAACTATTTTGTATACATTTCATGAACTCGTCTGCCACACTATTACTGCAAATTTGGTTTGCCCAATCTATATGTAGATTAAAGTCCCCCATGATTACTGTATTACCCTTATTACATGCACCTCTAATTTCCAGGTTTATACTCTGCCCTAAATTGCAACTAATTTTTGGGGGCCTATAAACAACTCTCACCAATGTTTTCTGCCCCTTGCTGTTTCTTAGCTCTTGATTCTACTTCTTGATTTTCCGAGTTAAGATCCTTTCTCTCTCCTGTCTTTATCTGATCCTTTTTTTATCAGGGCTAACCCTCCTCCTTTTCCATTTTGCCTTTCTCCTAAAAGTTAAGTATCCTGGAACATTTAGTTCCCAATCTTGGTCACTTTGCAACCACATCTCCATAATGGTTATTGGATCATAGGATTACATAAGATATACAACACTGAAACAGGTCATTCGGCCCAACTAGTCCATGCCGCCCTTTATGCTCCACTCGATACTCCTCCCATCTTTCCTCAGCTAAATCTATCAGCATAGCCTTCTATTCCCTTCTCCCTCATATGCTTGTCTAGCCTCCCCTTAAATGTATCTATACTATTCGCTTCAACCACTCCCTGTGGTAGTGAGTTCCACATTCTCACTACTCTTTTTGAGTAAAGAAATTTCTTCTGAATTCCCTATTGGATTTCTTGGTGACTTGGTGATCAAACCTATTAATTTCCATTTGCTCTCTTAATTCATCTATTTTGTCGCAAATGCTTCGCGCATTCGGATATAGTGCCTTTAGCTTTGAATTTTTTCTATTTTTCCCTGGTCACCTTAGTCACCGATGCCCTATTACCTTTGTTACTCTCTCTCCCTTCCTGACCCACTCTGCTTATTTTCACCCAAAGCTTTGCTCTGCTCTAGAACCTTGGCATTTCTCTTGCTGCTTTTAAATTTACTCGTTCCTGAATCTTCCCCCCCCCCCTCCCCCATTAGTTTAAAGCCCTGTCTACTGCCCTAGTTATTCGATTCGCCTGGACACTGGTTACAGCCCGGTTTAAGTGGAGCCTGTCCCAACGAAACAGCTCCCTCTTTCCCCAGTACTTGTGCCAGTGCCCCATGATGTGAAACTCCTGCCTCCCACACCACTCTTTGAGCCACGCATTTAATTTTCTAATCTGCTTATCCCTCTGCCAGTTGGCACGTGCTTTTTAATTTGGACCCCAACTCCTCAAACTCTCTCTTAGCAGAACCTCATTCCTAGTTCTACCTATGTTGTTGGTTCCTACGTGGACCATGACAACTGGATCCTCCCCTCCCCACTCCAAGTTCTTCTCCAGCTGTGTGGAGATAACTTTACCGTGGCACCGGGCAGGCAACAGAACCTTCGGAATTCCCGGTTGCGGCTGCAGATAGCAATATCTGACTACACTCTCCGCTACCACAACTATATTCCCTTTCACTCCTCCCACTTGAATAGCCTCCTACACCATGGTGCTGTGGTCAGCTTGCTCATCCATCCTACAGGCTTTTCCCCCATCCACACAGGCAGCAAGAACCTCATACCCATTATAATCTCCTTAACTGCCTCAGTAGCAGTCACACCCTCCTGTCTCTGTCCACTAACCAGACCTGTACCATTAACTAACCTAAGGGGTGTGACTGCCTCCTGGATCAAAGTGTCCAGGTAACTCTTCACCCTCCCTAATGCCCCGCAATGTCCGCACCTCAGTCTCCAGCTCAACAACTCTGAGCTGAAGTTCCTCAAGATGCAGGCACTTACTGCAAACAGGATCACAGTGCTCTCCACAAACTGCCACATGCTGCAGTTGTGGCACACTATCTGCACTGCCATTCCTATATGACCTTGTTTTACTTAATTAACTTTAATTAAATTTGTATTTAAGTAACTTAGTTTACAATTAAGTATCTTGACTACTTACTTGATCTAGATTAAGTTATGGCTAAATGAAGTTAAATATCTACCTGTAACACAAAGCACTACAAGTAGTGAAGGCAAAAAGCAGCAACTCCTTCCCTTTTTTTCTGAATTCCCACTCTCTTCAAATTCCCAAATAAATCACTCCATTTAATCCGCTCTGTGCGGACCGCCAAGGTCTGTGTGGTCGGTGAGGTGTATAGCAGCTTGGCCACCTCCTGTCTGCTGCCACTCCCTCCTGTTCTGTGCTACCTTTGCCTGAAAGAGAAAGGGACGTGTGTCAGTGAGTGTAATGCAGTGTGTTTGGGTGATGTGCCTGCTATAGTTCAATAGCTGTATGTGTGCAAGATGTGGGATGTGGGTGGGAGTGTTGCAGCAGCGGTAAGGTTCTGAGGGTGAAGTGAAGCCATGATTGTGAAGTATGCATGGCGATAGCTCGAAATTGCTGGTAGTTGAGTGATGGGGCTGTGGTGCATTGACCAGTGTGTGAGGTTTGTGGTGCAGATGGTTGGATATGGCATTTGCTGAAGCCATCATTCATTTTGACCAGCCGTGTGAGGTCATTGAACTTTTTTCGGTATTGGATCCATGTCGTTGGGACCAAACTGGTGGCTGCCAGATCTCATCCCAGAACCTTCTGCAAGTGGCCTTGGATGGCTTCCTGCCACACTGCGGGAATAGGACAGCCCACTTTCTTTAACGACCATGACCAAGGGCTCAAGTGCAGCATCCAAGAACCTTTGTGCTCGCTCCCTTGGTTGCTGAGCCATGTCTTCGGCCAGACTGACAATGAGGTGCTGTTGCAACAAAGCACCTCCTCTTTAAGTAGTGCAGAGAGCCAAGGCCAAACATTACTGGCCATTAGACTGCACCCGATATTGATTCTCTTTCCCCCCCCCCCCCCCCTCCACTTCCCCGTTGAGCTCTAAGCCAATCAGCAGCATGTTTATTGCTGACATCAGCACTCCAATCATTATAATGAGCAGGCAGTACAAATTTTACTTGCTGCCTGGTCCACTTTAAACGGGTGCAGGCAAATAGCACTGGCCCGTACACCGCCCGTTTTCGGGCCAAATACAATTTCTAGGCCACTGAAGCAGAACTATAACATCGTATTAAATGGAATTGGTTAAGTATTTGATGTATTTGATATGGAAGAACCCAAGGATATGGGGAAAGGACAGTGACATGGTTTTCAAGTAGATAGCTCCAGTTGAAGAGCTAGCACTGTTTTAGATAATGGGCTGAATAGTCTCGTACATTAGTGGAACAGTAAAACAATAACAACAACTTTTAATGTAGTAAAATGTCGCAAGGCACTTCACACGAGTATTATAAGAAAATAATTGACACCAACCCACATAAGGAGAAATTAGGGCAGATGACCAAAAGTTTGGTCAAAGAGGTAGGTTTGAAGGAGCGTCTTAAAGGAGGAAAGAGAGCTAGAGAGGTGGAGAAGTTTAGGGAGGGAATTCCAGGCTTAGGGCCTAGGTAACAGAAGGCACGGCCACCAATGGTTGAGTAATCATAATCAGGGATGCTCACGAGGGCAGAATTGGGGAAGATATCTCGGGGGGTGGGGGGGGGGCGTTGTGGGGCTGGAGATGATAGAGGATAGATGGAGGAGCGAGGCCATGGAGGGATTTGTAAACAAGGATGAGAATTTTGAAATCGAGGCATTGCGTAACCGGGAGCCAATGTAGGTCAGCGAGCACAGGGGTGATGTTAGGACACGAGCAGCCGAATTTTGAATGACCTCGAGTTTACGTAGGGTAGAGCGTGGAAGGCCAGCCAGGAGTGCGTTGGAATAGTCAAGTCTAGAGGTAACAAAGGCATGGATGAGGGTTTTAGCAACGAATGAGCTGAGGCCGGGGCAGAGATGGGCGATGTTAGAGGTGGAAATAGGCGGTCTTAGTTATGCCACGGATATGTGATCATAAGCTCATTTCAGGGTCAAATATGACACCAAGGTTGCGAGCACTGTGGTTCAGTCTCAGACAGATGTTAGGAAAAGGGATGGAATCAGTAGCTAGGGAACAGAGTTGGTGACGGGAACCGAAAATGGCATCGGTCGTCCCAATATTAAATTGGAGAAGATTTCTGCTCATCCAGTACTGGATGTTGGATAAGCAATCTGACAATTTAGAGACTGTGGAGGGGTCGAGGGAAGTGAAGGGTGTCGTCAGCGTACATGTGGAAACTAATGCTGTGTTTTCGGATTATGTCGTCAAGAGGCAGCATGTAGATGAGAAATCAGAGGGGGCTGAGGATAAATCCTTGGGGACACCAGAGATAACCATACAGAAGCGGGAAGAGAAGCCATTGCAGGTGATTATCTGACTACGATTAGATAGATAAGAATAGAACCAGGCGAGTGCCGTTCCACCCAGCTGGACGACAGTGAAGAGGCACTAGAGGAGGATGGAATGGTCAATAGTGTCAAAGGCTGCAGTCAAGTCGAGAAGAATGAGGAGGGTTAGGTTTACTTTCGTCACAGTCACAAAGGATGTCATTTGTGATTTTGATGAGAGCCATTTTGGTACTGTAGTGGGACGGAAATCTGATTGGAGAGATTCAAACATGGAGTTGCGGGAAAGATGGGCACAGATTTCGGAGGCGACAACACGTTCAAGGACTTTGGAGAGGAAAGGGAGGTTGGAGATCGGGCAGTAGTTTGCAAGGACAGAGGGGTCATGGTTTTTTTTGAGGAGAGGGTTGATGACGGCAGATTTGAACGAGAGGGGGACAGTACCTGAGGAGAGAGAACCGTTAACAATGTCAACTAACATGGGAGCCAGAAAAGAAAGTTAGGTGATCAGCAGTTTGATGGGAATAGGGTCGAGCGAACAGGAAGTCGGTCTCATGGACAAGATAAGCGTGGAGAGGTCGGAGAGATTTGGGAGATCGGAGAGAAACTGGAGAAAGATGTGAGTTCATAGCTAGAGCAGGGGCGAACCTTAGAGGACGTTTGGCCCGGTGGGCTAAGGGAAGTAAGGAAAGTGGCAGAGGCAGCTGAATGGATGGTCTCAATCTTAGAGACGAAGAAGTCCATGACCTCCTCACACTTGTCATAGGTGAGGATAGAGGAGACAAGGGAGAGGGGTTTAAGAAGATGGCTAACAGCAGAGAATAGAAGCTAGGATTTATTTTTGCATTCCAGAATGATTCTGGAATATTGAGCAATTTTGGCAGACGAAAGCAGGACCCCCCGTTAATGGCGGTGAATGGCTAAATCGTTCAAGTCTGTGTCCCTTAGATTTAAGGGAGTGATGATGAGGGCTGTACCAGGGATAATGACCAGGGTGAGAGGGAGTAATTGTTTTAATAGGGACGAGGGCATCAAAGGTGGTGGTGAGGGTGTGGTTGAGCAGATCAGTAGCGGCAGAAACGTTGTGGTGAATGGAAGGTTAAAAAGTGGACAGTTGGGATTTCGTAAGTGCAGTTGTAAGAGAGTTGGGGAAGAGTTTTTTCCAGGACGGATACAGAAGGAAATAGGGTTGAAGATGGGAAGAGGCATGTGGATGGAGAGTGATATGAGGAAGTGGTCAGAGATGGCCTTATCTGCGATTGACATGATGGGAGTAGCGAGGCCACGTGAGATGGCAAGGTCGAGGATGTGGCCGTGAATTTGGTGCGTTGAGGATTTTACATGGAGGCAGAGATTAACGGAGGATAGGAGGTTAGTGAACGTAGAGGAGAGGGCATGATGAATTGAGATGGAGGTAAAAGAGTTAATAACTCAACAGATAATTCTAAAATCTGTTTACTAATTGTCAATACAGACCCAGTTATTTCAAAGTGAAATCTTCCACTGTTATGAATTTTAAGTAAATTCTGAGTTCTGAAACTAGGAATAAGGAAATTAAGAATGACTGATGTCACTTCTGTGGCCATCATACTATATGTGCTCACACAATAGAGTAATGTATTGAAACTGACCTTGGGCTTATTTACAGAGGGAGTTTTGTAAGGCAGATAAAATGAATTGGACATAATGGTGGAGAAATTTGGACCTAAAATAAATGTTGGGGAGACCAATTTCTGATCTTCCCAGAAATGCACTGGCTGCCAAATTGAAATTATGTTTTCAAGGCACCTGTCTAAAACAGATGTTGGGCACCTTGCATATGCAAATAGGGTCCTAACACCAGTTGTAGGACTCTGATTGAAATTACTTTACAAATGGACAGATCCTAAAAGTGACTGCTGGATGCCGCTCAAGTAATGGCAAGAAAACTTTTTAAATATTTCATATCTGTGGAGTCAGGAGGAGCAGGACTGCTCCTTCTGGTTCCACAAAAATACTGCCAGCCCCGGTACGCCTCCCCCTCCCCCTCCCCTTGCCGGCCGGCTCAGCACCAGAGTGTTGCAATTCATCAGGCCCCTACTGGTGAACCGCATCGGGATCCCCGATAGGCATCTGCAGTTCACCTGTTTCATTCAAATGAGGCCTGATGCTGAATTTGGCTTGTCCTCTCATCAACATCATCAGAAACATGTTCGAATCTAGCCGCCCATTTCACGCCGAAAACTGCCGCCCATTCTTGGTCAGTGTATTCCGATAGTATATTTTATACATACTCTATTTTGGACATATGCACCTTGTTCTTGGTGATTAGATAAGAGCAACAAAGGCTGTAGGCTAGAACCTCCACTTTTGTGCTTATCACCCAAAAATGGGCGTTATTTTCGGCGTGGGCTACCGAAAAAAGGGTTTTCTGATCGCCGGCTTCTCGCCCATTCTCCAAACACCTAGTTTCCATTTTTGAAAATGGGCGTTACCGCGAGCGATATCAAATGAGCGGTAGCCTTACATTTTTTTGACCTTCTGCCGTAAAGTGTGGCTGTCCTTAGCAACGACATGGCAACGCTCGATTCCCGCGATTCAGGAGGTCAAGGGTCATCATGACACGCGCAGAAGAGACAGGGAGAGGGAGCTCAGAGGCACTGAAAGCGTGTGTGGCTATGGTGTGTGCTTGTCTGGCTGTTGTGGGAGGCCCCCCCCCCCCCCCCGGCCCAATGAAGCATCGCCTGAGGACCTCCTTGGCTAGGTGGCTTGGAGTCAGGAGGGGAAGGGGTAGAGGTGGGGAGGAGAAGTGGTGGGGGGAGGGGGGAAGGATTGGTTTGTACAGAAATACTGCTGATTTCAGCCTAATGTTCGGTTTAAATGTTTTTTAATAAACAAAACCTTGTTGCATATTGGCTCAGTTGGCTGCACCATTACACGCTGGTGAATCCTTAACATCAAAGCGTATAATCACACTTAACTTCAATCAACTCAAACTTTCACTGTCACCAAGGTGATGCCCACCATTGATGTATGACCTGCATACCCAGCAGTGTATCAGCCTTGTAAATAACACCAATGTTCTTTCAGGCAAAGCGATCATTGATGAGCTCCTGACGTAAGGCTCTTGCAGCTATCATGCCACCTTGGGCCCTTTCATGCGGTCTACAGGGGGGTGGGGGCATGGGCCAGCCTGATTGTCTGGGCCAAGGTCAGCGTCCGCCTCCTCGTCCTCCTCTTCCTCTCTCTGGTGAGGTGGATTGTCAGACTCATCAGGCATTTCTTGTCCCCTCCTGATAGCCAAGTTATGTAGCATGGAGCACACCACCACGAATTGAGCTACCTGCTCAAGGTGGTATGGGAGCTCACCTCCTGAGTGGTCCAGGCATCTAAACTGCTGCTTTAGCACTCCAATGGTTTTCTCCATGATATTGCGAATTGCTCTATGGCTCTCGTTGTAACGCCTCTCGGCCTTGGTGTGAGTGTCACGCAGGGAGGTCATCAGCCAGGTGGCGAGGCCATATCCTTTGTCACCAAGCATCCAGCATTGACCTTGTGGCTTATTGTTAAACAAGTCAGATACAGTGCTCTCACGCAGGATGTGTGCATCATGGATGCTGCCCGGAAATTGAGCATTCACTGCCAGTATAATTTGCTGGTGGTCGACAACCAGTTGGACATTCAGGGAGTGGAATCTCTTGCGGTTCCTGAAAACCTTAGCACTCTGAAAAGGTGCCCGCATCGCGATGTGCTTACAGTCTATTGCTCCCTGCACCTTGGGGAAGTTTGCAATTCTGGAGAATCCTAGAGCCCTCTCACTCTGTGTCTCCCTGGTCATAGGGAAGCTGATCAAGTCCCTCCTGCGAGCGTACAGGGCTTCAGTGACCGATCTAATGCAGCGATGTGTGGCATGCTGAGAAAGTCCGCAAATGTCACCAGCTGTGGCCTGAAAATAACCTGAGGCATAGAACGACAGTGCGGCGGTGACTTTGACCTTGACGGACAGTGCAGTACTGATGGTGCTAGCAGGCTGCAGATCTGCCTTTATCAGCTGGCATACCTCAGTTAAAAACCTCTTTGTGGAAGCGCAGTCTCCGAAGGCAGGTGGTGTCGGGCAAGTCGAGGTAAGAATGCTTCTCCTTGTACTTGCGGTGGGGTGTAACGTTTGGTCCTCCTCATCTGTCTGTCACTTCTTATATTGGGCACATAATGCAGTGCAGCGTTCCTTCACCGATGTCGAGTCTGCTGCATGTATTTGGTCACCAAGCGACAGTGAGAAAGGACAGGCCTCATTGCAGTAGCTCTCTGTTTTCCACCGATTGGTCACAAACGAGGAATGTCCCGACGAAGACACCTCTTTAATTCCAATCGGTCACAGTATGGTCAAGATGTTTTAACAGATGTTCACATCAACTCCAACGACCTGCAGAGTACATCCGAACTCCGCCAAGGTTGAAGCACAGCAGCCTTTTAAAGGATGCGACATGTGATCTAGAACATGGCGTCCATAACGCTGTGATTCGTTCCGGTTAGTTCCACTTTTTTGGGCGAGCGATATTGTGGGCGATATGTGTGCGAGGGGGTGAAATTGACGCTGGGTGATCTCCATGGCCGCTAGTTTGGGTAAATATGCTCTTTTCGACAAAAAACAGTGGGTGGCTATTAATATTGAATCTCAGCATTAATTCCGTGCGGAAAGTAACGCTGGGTGATATTATGGCCATTGAATTCCCCCATTCTGTTGATTCCGCCCAAAAAAAGTGGGCGGGTGGTAATATTTTTTCTCGCCGTTAAGCACATGGGGAAAGTAACGCTCAGCGATAAGTTTCCGAAAAATGCCTGTCAGTTTCCATTTTGTGCCAAAATGGGCGATATATGGACGTTATACGTCATTTCAGCGGTAAAATGAGCGTTAAGTAGGCGTTAAGCATGCAAAAAAAGTGTAGATTCTAGCCCTGTGTTTGTTATTTTCTGTCCAAAGGAAATGTTCAAATTCAGGCTTGGAATTAGATGCACTTAGAATTTTTCATTGACTTTAAAAAAAGAGAATTTGAAAATTTAGGAACCTACCAATCAAAACTAACACAGGCACAACATGGGTGAACAATTCATGTCTACTGAATTGGAAAATGTTGTATATGCCCCGTGAAAAATCAGGAACATTCCACATTGCCATCATCAGTTTGTCATTTTTAAAAATAGCTCCTTGTGGCCCTCTATTGGTAAAAATGTTGTGTTCAAGATTAATACATTTAAGGACTTTGTCCCTGAGGAAACTCGGTATTTGTGATGCAAGGTCTCCGCTCTGTAAGGGGAAATGGGAAGGCTTCTCCTCCCACGAGCGGGCCCTCTGAGATAGAGGGTCGACACTCGCCCCAACCCGCGTAACAGTTCTCGAAGTTAGCAGACAGAGACGGATGGCAAGGTATAACGATCTTTAATTACAAACGTCCGGGAACACCTCTTATCACAGCCTCCTGTTAGTGGAGATGCTCTCTGAATAGCAAAATTGTACATCATTTATACATTTCATAGATCCCTTCGCCCCCCCCCCCCGGTATGACCTCCCTCGATCTCTAATTGGGTTACCTTATTCGTAATATTTTGGATTGACAGACCAAGATCTCAAGGCAACTTTTAGACCTTAACTGGGATGACCTCATTGGGTTAGAGTTTGCTAATCGTACGTAGCGCCTAAAAGTCTGCTTAGTCTTTTCACAGAGTCTTATCTTGTCGGACTGGACGTACCTTAATGTTATCTAATGTTTTGGTACATCAATTGTACATCAATGTTGAATCAGAGGCCTTTGTGTCCTTGGTACTGGAATGTGTGAGGTCAGCTAGAGCCTTTTTGCATCTTTTGCTGAGCCGATGTAAAAGCCGGCACTTTAAACATTATTTTGCTTATACCCCCGAATGCCAAATTTCTCTTACAGCTCCCTTTACATTGTTTGTGTCTATAGTAGGTACAGACATTAATTTTCCACATAAATGAGGTGAGAGCAAAGTAAAAGGACCTCCCATTTCAGTTTACTGTCTCAGTGATGGGTGGGTCCCATTTGGGGAAGTGCTCAGAAGAAGTGTTGTTTATTCCTTGCGCCCAGCTCTACTCATATCAGAGGATTTGAGCAAGGCTTTGACTGCCACTTGTTGGAGCCAAACAGAAGATTCAGGAAGATGATGATTGTGTTGGAGGCCTTTGGTTACTCTTTTAGTACAGCAACCAGAAGGCCCCACAACCAAAAGCCATTACCGTAGCTGCAGACCTTTCAGGCCTAGAGTAGCAGCAGTTGGATTTCCGTCCAATTTCTAGGCACAAGGCCCTGTCAAGGACTTGGGTAATGATTTAAACCCACAAACAATGGCTGGGTCAGGTCAGGAAGAGTGCAATTCGGCTTGTGCCAAATGGAGTGGGGAGCTAAATTATCTTTATCGCAGGATGTGAGCCATTAGCACACTCGACTTCTAGATCACTGTTAAAAAGGAAGGAGCATATTTTAGAATTTTGATAACTTAATTAATTGAGGGTCTATTGACATCTTTTAATAGGGAGCTGGATCCATATTTGTTGAAGAGGGGGAATTGAGGGTTAGAGAGAGATTAATAGGATTATTTGATTTTTTTTTCAGGCAACGTAGGGGAAGGAACTTGCTGTTCCTTAAAATAGGGGAATCAAGACAATGGGGCAGGGAGGAGAAAAAAAGTTGATGATAGAATAATCATGCATGGACCATGGGGGGAGTGGCCTTGATGGCCAGAATGGCTTTTCTCACTCCAGACTATTGTAAACTACTATCAACTTGAAATAAATTTGCGAATTATGTCATGGATCTTCTGTTCTGTCTGAATTGGTCAATGTTTGTGCCGTTGAAGGCTGTTTTGAATTTATTGAAGTTGAAATGTAGCATTTTTATAGCAAATGAGTCATTTGTCTTTTTTAGCATTGAGAAGCGTGTTATTTCCTTTTCCGATTTGGTTTCAGATTGAAATGGAAGGCATTGAAGCCCAAGAGGAAAGAGAGACTCGTCTTTTTCCAGGACGTGATGACAAGTGCCGAGTCACATGCCACGCACTTACTGCTGATTTCTTGGTCTATGGAACAGATGTAAGTGCCATATTAAGAAACAATAGATGAGCTACTACGCCACCAAATAGTGAGAAGGAGATGGAGTAGATTAGCAGGGAAATTACTGAGAGGTGCATGAACTATAGAATTGTGATAATGGGAGACTTTAACTACCCAAATATTGAATGGACCAGTGATTGTGTTAAAGGGAAAGAGGGGGAGGAATTTCTGAACTGTGCTCAGGAGAAATTTCTTGATCAGTATGTTTCCTGCCCAACGAGAAAGGAGGCATTGCTGGATCTAGTCCTAGGGAATGAAGTGGGTCAGGTGGAGAATGTCACAGTGAGGGAGCATCTCAGGAATAGTGATCAGAGTATCATAAGATTTAGATTCGTTACAGAGAAGGACAAGGAGTAATATAGAATATAAATACTTAACTAGAGGAGGGCTAATTTTAGCGAATTGAGGGATCTGGCCCGAGTAAATTGGGAGTCAAAGACTGGCAGGCAGAAATATAATGGAGCAATGGGGGGGATCTTTAAAGAGGAGATGGTTCAGGTGCAGTCTTGGTACATTCTCACAAGTGGGAAAGGGATGGCAACCAAAGCCTGTGCTCCCTAGATGAGGCAGGAGTTGAAGAGTAGGATAAAGCAGAAAAGGGGGTGTATGACAGACGTCAACTTGATAATACAAGGGAGAACCAGGCTGAATATAAAAAGTACAATGGAGAAGTGAAAAAGGAAATAAGACGGGCAAAGAGACAGTAGGAGAATAGATTGGAGGCTAACGTGAAAAGGAATCTAAAGGTCATCTGTGGACATATTAACAGTAAAAGGGTTGTCAAAATAGCGATGGGTCGATTAGGGACCAAAATGGAGATCTGAGGTATCAAATGAGTACTTTGCTTCGAAAGAGCTGACACAGACTCAATGGGCCGAATGGCCTCCTTTTGTGCTGTACTATTCTATAATCTGGGACCCAGTGCGTTAAAATTTGAATTAACAGCATTCATACGGTTTATTCTTCCACAACCCCATATGGAAACTCTTGTAGTCCAAAAGGGAGCTGAATGAGTTCCTGCCTGAGGCTGATAGCAGTGCACACAAAAAGTAGGTGAGTTGTTGGGTGATTTGCCCTATGGCTACTATCACAGACAGGGCAATCTCTGTCCACCTCCTTGCATCCTTCACTGTCCACATCCCCATACCCCCTTCCAGCCGCACTTTCTTCTATGTCCAACCCTGGTTAAAAAGAAAGCAGGAAGGGGGTACTGAAGTTGCATGTTCAGCCATGAACTCATTGAATGACGGTGCAGGCTAGAAGAGCTGAATGGCCTACTCCTGCACCTATTTTCTATGTTTCTATATGTAAAAAAAATTCCTCCAAGCCACTTACAACTGCACTTTCTAAATCCCAACTGCCTCGTCTTTTGCCCCCATTTGCTGAACTTGCAGCTCCCACATTCAATCTTGATGCTTGGTCCCACCAAGCCTTTACTGTCCCACAAGTTCCCTCTGCAGGCTCCATCATGTTGGAGATCCGTGTCCCACTCATTTCTTGGAGTGTGCTGAAGTCCGAGAAATTTGGCCCCTAGATGCTTTGACTGCTAACTATCCAATGTAGCTGTGGCAAGGATTTAACTTTTTATAGGAGGTGCAGTGGATCCGATGCGCCTCGAGGCCCAGTGTTTAAGAGCTGATGTCAAACTAAAAGTTAAATCCTTGCCCACAGCTACATTGGATAGTTAGCAGTAAAGATCTAGGGGCCAAAATTTCTCGGCTTCAGCCACACTCCAAGAAATGAAGTGGGACACAGGATTTCAAATGGGAGCCAGAGACACTAGGGCTTTGCTTTGAATCCTGCCCGTTCGCAAAGGGGGGCCTTTAAAGAGGAGATGGTTCAGATACGTGGAACTTGCATCCACCCTAGACATGGCTATATGGCACTCAAGACCCCCAGCTCAAATCCCAACTCCGTTTGTAATATCACCTCCCTTATAAAGGGAACGATTAAAAAAAAAAAATTCTCTACTGGTGGTGCTGATACCGCATTTCTCGCCCCACTACTCAGGCAGGTGCTTCCAAATGCACGCATACTGATGTGGGTGACCATTGTTTACATGCAATATAGGTAATCTCTCCACCCCCCCCTCCCCCCAGGCCACAGGTACTCCAACAGAGTCAGGGGAACAGAGGTCACTGGTACCCACTCTGCTGCACTTCTGCCAGTAATGTAGGGCCAAGAATGTTTTCTCCCCTCCCTTTTCACAGGTTACCCCATGTAACACCCCCAGAGAAGTTTGGATTTGAGAGTATTGACAATATTTCCATGGCTTTCTTGTTTCAGACTGGCATCATCCAGTATTTCTATATTGAGGACTGGCAGTATGTGAATGAGTATCGCCATTCAGTCAGTATCCGTAAAGTTTTTCCAGATCCCAATGGGACCAGAATGGCCTTTATTGATGACAAGTGTGATGGATTTGTCTACTGCCCAGTAAGTACTGCTGTTTTCAGTGTTGTCAAGCGTCATGACATTATCATACTCTGCTTCAGTTGTCCTCCTTATTTTCATTAAATAAAACAAATAGAAATCTCAAAAGGGAAGTCTAATGATGATAGCAATTTATCAAATAAAATTAATATATTCTTCATTCGTTGATTCCCCACACACAAATGATTACCTTTCATCTACACGGGAAGTTTTTTTTATTCATTCCTAGGATGTGGACGTTGCTGGCAAGGCCAGCATTTATTGCTCATCCCTAATTGCCTTTGAGAAGGTGGTGGTGAGCCGCTGCTTTGAAAGTTGTTTCTTTCTTGGTACCCTGCATGGACAATCAGTTGTTTTTACAGTGCAGGTTACTGTAATTCTAGGACAAAGTACTCCCAAGTTGTTTGCATGTGTGTGTGTGTGTTTTTAAGTTTGAGCAATTGTATTTGATTCTCATTATCTTTGTTCTTTTAAAGGTGAATGATACTGTCTATGAGATCCCAAACTTTCCCACCACTGTCAGAAGCATTCTCTGGGAACACTTCGCAATGGATAAAGGAGTCTTTATTGCTTACGACGATGACAAAGTGTATACCTACGTGTTTCACAAGGACACAATTCAAGGTAGTAGTCATAGGTGCATGAATCAAGTATGATGAAGTTGTCATATGTGCTTCCATCGTCCTCCTTATTCTCAGGAATAAAAAGCATACAGGAACCTCTATAAAGGAAGTATAATGAAAACAGTAATTTGTCCAATAAAATGTAATATTCATTCTCATTTATTTTTCCCCCTACACCTACAATTAATTAAGTTATCATCTACCCTGGGAAAGTTGAGTCTCTTCTTCT
This sequence comes from Pristiophorus japonicus, assembly GCF_044704955.1. Lineage (NCBI taxonomy): Eukaryota > Metazoa > Chordata > Chondrichthyes > Pristiophoridae > Pristiophorus > Pristiophorus japonicus. Next base: position 175,552,230 of record NC_091978.1, on the reverse strand, counting down.
CTTGGTATCCCAATGAACCAACATCATTATCTCATACTGTATAGGAGGCCTTTTTCTGCATTCCCCCTTCAGTTTTTTTTCTCGCATTATTCTCTACAGCAATTATTTTAATGCTGTTATTTAGGAAAAAGTTCTTCTGATTAAAAAGTTATGTTATAGTTGTGTTATTAGTCATGGATTTTCTTTCCAGTTTTATGTCTCATTTTTCTCACTCTTGAATTCTGGGATGTGTTGTACAATTGGTGGTAGCCTTCTGTTACCTCATCCAAGACAAAACTCTTCATATAAATACAGAAATTTTAGCACAGGAGGAGGCCATTCGGTCTTTGTGCCTGTGCTCAAGGCCATTTTGTGGATTCAGTTTACGAAGCCTAATATTCCCATGCTCTTTTTTTAAAATTTCTTATTTTAGGAATTAGGCAGCCCTTTCTTGAATACTGTAATTGATTTAGCATTGTTCACCAGTTATTTTCTCCTAACTTGCCATTTTATGTAAACATAGAAACATAGAAAATAGGAGCAGTAGTAGGCCATTCGGCCCTTCGAGCCTGCACCGCCATTCAATATGATCATGCTGATTCTCTATCTCAACACCATATTCCTGCCTTCTCCCCATACCCCTTGATGCCTCTTGTGTCTAGAAATCTATCTATCTCCTTCTTAAATATATTCAGTGATTTGCCCTCCACAGCCTTCTGTGGTAAAGAATTCCATAGGTTCACCATCCTCTGAGTGAAAAAATTTCTCCTCATCTTGGTCCTAAATTTCCTACCTCGTATCCTGAGACTGTGACCCCTAGTTTGAGACTTCCCAGTCAGTATGTCCAACCCCGTCAGAATTTTATACATTTCAATGAGATCCCCTCTCATTCATAAGAACATAAGAACATAAGAAATAGGAGCAGGAGGAGGCCATACGGCCACTCAATCCTGCTCTGCCATTCAATAAGATCATGGCTGATCTGATCATGGACTCAGCTCCACTTCCCTGCCCGCTCCCCATAACTCCTTATCCCCTTATCGTTTAAGAAACTGTCTATTTCTGTCTTTAAATTTATTTATTATCCCAGCTTCCACAGCTCTCTGAGGCAGCAAATTCCACAGATTCACAACTCTGAGAGAAGAAATTTCTCCTCATCTCAGTTCTAAATGCGCAGCCCCTTATTCTAAGATCATGCCCTCTCGTTCTAGTCTCCCCCACCAATGGAAGCATCCTCTCTGCATCCATCTTGTCAAGCCCCCTATAATCTTATACGTTTTGATAAGATCACCTATTCTTCTGAATTCCAATGAGTAGAGGCCCAACCTACTCAACCTTTCCTCATAAGTCAACCCCCTCATCCCCGGAATCAACCTAGTGAACCTTCTCTGAACTGCCTTCAAGGCAAGTATATCCTTTCGTAAATATGGAAACCAAAACTGCACGCAGTATTCCAGGTGTGGCCTCATTAATACCCTGTACAGCTGTAACAAGACTTCCCTGCTTTTATACTCCATTCCCATTGCAATAAAGGCCAAGATTCCATTGGCCTTCCTGATCACTTGCTGTACCTGCATACTATGCTTTTGTGTTTCATGCACAAGTACCCTCAGGTCCCGCTGTGCTGCAACACTTTGCAATCTTTCTCCATTTAAATAATAACTGGCTCTTTTATTTTTTTTCTGCCAAAGTGCATGACCTTACACTTTCCAACATTATACTCCATCTGCTAAATTTTTTCCCACTCACGTAGCCTGTCTATGTCCTTTTGCAGCTTTTCCTCCCATCTTTGTATCGTCAGCAAACTTAGCTATGTTACACTCAGTCCCTTCTTCCAAGTCGTTAATATAGATTGTAAATAGATTGGGGTCCTAGCACTGATCCCTGCGGCACCCCACTAGTTACTGATTGCCAACCAGAGAACCATTTATCCCGACTCTCTGTTTTCTGTTTGTTAGCCAATCTTCTATCCATGCTAATATATTACCCCTAACCCGGTGAACTTTTATCTTGTACAGTAACCTTTTGTGTGGCACCTTGTCAAATGCCTTCTGAAAGTCCAAATACACCACATCCACTGGTTCCCCTTTAGCCACCCTGTTCGTTACATCCTCAAAGAATTCCAGCAAATTTGTCAAACATGACTTCCCCTTCATAAATCCATGGTGACTCTGCCTGACCAAATTTTGCTTTTCCAAATGTCCTGTTCCTGCTTCTTTAATAATGAACTCCAACATTTTCCCAACCACAGATGTTAGGCTAACTGGTCTATAGTTTCTTGTTTTTTTGTCTGCCTCCTTTTTTGAATAGTGGCATTACATTTGCAGTTTTCCAATCTGCTGGGACCTCCCCAGAATCCAAGGAATTTTGGTAAATTACAACCAATGCATCCACAATCCCTGCCGCTACTTCTCTGAAGACCCTAGGATGCAAGCCATCAGGTCGCGGGGATTTATCTGCCTTTAGTCCCATTATCTTACTGAGTACCACCTCCTTACTGATTGTGATTGTGTTAAGTTCCTCCCTTCCTATAGCCCTTTGACTATCCACTGTTGGAATATTGTTAGTGTCCTCTACCGTAAAAACTGAAACAAAATACTTGTTTAGAGTTTCTGCCATCTCCATGTTCCCCATTACGAATTCCCCAGTCTCGTCCTCTAAGGGACCAACATTTACTTTAGCCACTCTTTCTTTTTATATACCTATAGAAACTCTTGCTATCTGTTTTTATATTTTGTGCTAGTTTACTTTCATAGTCTATCTTCCCTTTCTTAATCATTTATTTTAGTCATTCTTTGCTGGCTTTTAAAAGCTTCCCAATCTTCTGTCTTCCCACTAGTTTTGGCCATATTGTATGCCCTTGTTTTTAATCGGATACCGTCCTTTATTTCTTTAGTTAGCCACGGATGGCTTTCTTTTCTCTTGCACCCTTTCCTCCTCACTGGAATATATTTTTCTTGAGAGTTGTGAAATATCTCTTTAAATATACACCACTGTTCATCAACCGTCCTATACTTCAGTCTGTTTTCCCAGTCCACTTTAGCCAGCTCTGCCCTCATACCTTCATAGTCTCTATTTAAGCTTAGTACGCTGGTTAGAGATCCAACTTTCTCACCCTCCATCTGAATTTGAAACTCAGTCATGCTATGATCACTCATTCCAAGGGGATCCTTTACTAGGAGATTGTTTATTAATTCTGTCTCATTACACAGGACCAGATCTAAGATAGCTTGCCCCCTGGTTGGTTCCATTACATACAGCTCAAGGAACCCGTCCCTTATGCACTCTATGAACTCTTCCTCAAGGCTACCCTGACCAATTTGATTTGTCCAATCAATATGGAGGTTAAAATCATCCATGAGTAGTGCAGTTCCCTTTTTATAAGCCCCCACTATTTCCTGGTTTGTGCTCCGACCAACAGAGTTGCTACTGTTAGGGGGCCGAAATACTACGCCCACCAGTGACTTTTTCCCCTTATTATTCGTTATCTCCACCCAAACTGTTTCAACATCCTGATTCTGTGAGCATATATCGTTTCTCACTGTTGCAGTGATTCCATCCTTTATCAATAGAGCTACACCACCTCCCTTTCCTTTCTGTCTATCCTTGCGGATTGTTAAATACCCCTGAATATTTAATTCCCAGTCCTGGTCACCTTGCAACCTCGTCTCTGTAATGGCTATCTGATCATACCCATTTGTCTCAATTTGTGCCATCAACTCATCTATTTTGTTACAAATGCTACGTGCATTTAGACAAAGAGGCTTTAAATGTGTTTTATTACCCTTTTTTCCTGCTTGTTTCCTATCTCCTTCAAGCTCATTTTCTTTATTTTTGCTTTCTAATTCCAGCTTTTCTCCCCACCCTACTGAATCTACTCTAAGGACTCCTGCACTACCTGTCTTACCCTCCTCTTCTGTCCGGCGGTCACCCACTCCCTCTCTGCCTGCACACTCTTAAGCTGCGGGGTGACCACCTCTAGAAACATGGAGCTTGAGTTGGTGCAGCCGGAGACACCTCCTACACACATGGTCGTCCCGGCTGCGCGAAGCATCCAGGATTTCCCACATGCCACAGGATGTGCAATCCACGTGACTGAGCTGCCCTGCCATCCCTCTAGTTACCCTCGCAACTATCAAGTAGAACTAAACGCTAAACCTTAGCAAAACACACCAGCAACTACTCAGTAAACAGCTGATTTAATGAACTGGTTCGCCTTAGATAATAAGGATCACATATATTTACTTCCAGTTCTTACTCACTAACCTACAACAATGCCAAATGTTTCCTATCGAAAGAAAAGAAAAGGATAAAATACTCACCAATCCACCAGCCAATCACTTACTTAGCTTGGCTGTGACGTCACACTTCGATTTCTTTTTACTACTTTGTTTATTTTCTGCTCCTGCTGCAGCTGGTCTCCTTCCAACTGCCGCTGTTCCAAGCTGCCGCCGCCCGTAGTAGTCCCACGCCCGCTCCGCACTCGCGATGCTGGCCTCCTCCCGACTCTAGTCTCTAGTGAATACAAGCCTAGTCGACACAATCTCCTCTCATAAGGCAGTCTGCCATCCCAGGAATCAGTCTGGTGAACCTTCGCTGCACTCCCTCTATGGCAAGTACATCCTTTCTTAGGTAAGGAGACCAAAACTGCACACAATACTCCAGGTGCGGTCTCAGCAAGGCCCTGTATAACTGTAGTAAGACATCCTTGCTCCTGTACTCAAATCCTCTTGCAATGAAGGCCAACATACCATTTGCCTTCCTAACTGCTTGCTGCACCTGCATGTTTGCTTTCAATGACTGGTATACAAGGACACCCAGATCCCTCTGTACATTGACACTTCCCAAGCTATCACCATTTAAATAATACTTTGTCTTTGTTTTTCCTACCAAAGTGGATAACTTCACATTTATCCACATTATACTGCATCTGCCATGCGTTTGCCCACTCACTTCAACCTATCTAAATCGTCTTGCAGTGTCTTTGCATCCTCCTCACAACTCACAATCCCACCTAGTTTTATGTCATCAGCAAATATATATATATATTGTGACTAGCTGGGCCACAAGCACTGATCCCTGTGGTACCCCACTCGTCACTGCCCGCCACCCCGAAAATGACCCGTTTATTCCTACACTCATTCCTGTCAGTTACCAGTTTTCAATCCATGCCAGGACATTACCCCCAGTCCTATGTGCTTTAATTTTGCACATTAATCTCTTATGTGGGACTTTATCAAGGACCTTCTGAAAATCCAAATACACTACATCCACTGGTTCTCCCTTATCTATTCTATCAGTTACATCCTCAAAAAACTCCAGTAGGTTTGTCAAACACGATTTTCCTTTCATAAATCCATGTTGACTTGTCTAATCCCGTTGATATTATCCAAGTGTGCTGTTATCACATCCTTTATAATAGACACTAGCATTTTCCCTACTACTGATGTTAAGCTAACCGGACTGTAGTTCCCTGTTTTCTCTCTCCCTCCTTTTTTAAATAGTGGGGTTACATTTGACATCCTCCAATCTGCAGGAACTGTTCCATAATCTATAGAATTTTGGAAGATGACAACCAATGCATCCAATATTTCCATGGCTACCCCTTTTAGTACTTTGGGATGCAGATCATCAGGTCCTGGGGATTTATCTGCCTTCAGTCCCATTACTTTCTCCAACACTATTTTCTTACTAATAGTAATTTCCTTTAATTCCTCTTGCTCACCAGACCCTTGCTTCCCTAGCATTTCTGGGTCCTCTTCCGTGAAGACAGAACCGAAGTATTTATTTAATTGTTCTGCCATTTCCTTGTTCCCCATTATAAATTCTTTCGTTTCTGGCTGTAAAGGACCTACATTTATCTTCACTAATCTTTTTCTTTTTATGTACTTGTAGAAACTTTTGTAGTCGGTTTTTATGTTCTTTGCAAGTTTACTCTCGTACTCTCTTTTTCCCTTGTTAATCAATCTCTTGGTCCTTTTTTGCTGAACTCTAAACTGCTCCCAATCCTCAGGCTTGCTACTTTTTCTGGCAACTTTGTATAACTCCTCTTTGGATCTAATACTGTCCTTAATTTATTTTGTTAGCCATGGTTGGGTCACTTTTCCTTTTGTGTTTTTACGCCAGAAAGGAATGTATAACTGTTGCAATTCATGCATTCGTTCCTTAAATATTAGTCATTGCTTATCCACCGTCATGCCTTTCAATGAATTTTACCAATCTATCGTAGCCAATTAATTCCTCATACCTTTGTAGTTTTCTTTGTTTAGATTTAGGACCCCAGTTTCGGATTGGACTACTTCACTTTCCATCTTAATAAAAAATTAAATCATGTAATAGTCACTCTTCCTTAAAGGACCCTGCACAACAAGACTGTTAATTAACCCCGTCTCATTGCACAATACCCAATCTAGGATAACCTGTTCCCTGCTAGGCTCCTCAACGTACTGGTCTAAAAAACTATCTCGTACACACTCCAGGAATTCATCTTTCACAGTATTATTACTAATTTGGTTTGGCCAGTCTATATGTAAATTAAAGTCACCTACGATTACTGTAGTACCCTTGTTACATGCATCTCTAATTTCCTGTTTGATGCCGTCCCCTACAGTACTACTATTGTTTGTTTGGAGGCTTGTAGACAACTCCCACCAATGTTTTCTGCCCCTTGGTGTTCCTCAGCTCCACCCAGACTGATTCTACATCTTGATTTTCTGAGCCAATATCCTTTCTCACTATTGCTCTGATTTCATCCTTTACTAACAACACCACACCACCCCCTTTTCCTTTTTGCCTGTCCTTCCTAAATATCAAATATCCTTGGATATTCAGTTCCCAACCCTGGTCACCCTGCAACCGTGTCTCCATAATTGCAACTATATCGAATCAGTTTACATCTATTTGCGCTGTTAATTCGTCTACCTTATTGCGGATGCTTCGTGCATTCAGATACAGTGCTTTTAGATTTGTCTTTTTAACATTATTAGACATCTTAATATTATTTTGTGCTATAGCCCTATTTGTCTTATCACTATTTTTTTCTTACCTGGATCCTATTTGTTAGTGCACTCTTTTGTTTGTATGCTCTGTCCCTTTCTGACATAATCTGGCTATCCTTACCACAATCACTTTCCTGCATTGCTTCCTTTTCTTTTCTCTTTAGTATTCTAGACTTCTCTCTCCACTGGGACCCTCCTTCCCCCGCCCCCCCACCCTTATTTAGTTTAAAGCCCTGTCTACCTCCTAGTTATTCGATTCGCTAGAACTCTGGTCCCAGCATAGTTCAGGTGTAGTCCGTCCCCATGGAACAGCACTCTCTTTCCTGAGTATTGATGCCAGTGCCCCTCGAATTGAAACCCACTTCTCCCACACCAACCTCTGAGCCACGCATTCATCTCCCTGATTCTATTGACCCTATGCCAATATGCTCGTGGCTCAGGTAATAATGCAGAGGTTACCTTTGTGGTTCTGCTTTTCAATTTAGTCCCTAGCTGCTCAAACTCTCTCAGCAGAACCTCTTTCTTACTCCTACCTATATATCAGTGCGTATCTTAAATTCATGGCCTCTTGTCTTTAATTTAACTACCAGTACAAATGATTAGTGTTTATCTTGTGTATTCCTTTCATTATTTTGAATATCTCTTATCAAATCTCTCTTCGGTCTTCTCCATTTGAGAGAATACAGCCCTAGTTGCTCTAGTCCTTCCTCATAACTCAGGCACCTGATGCCTGGTATCAATTGGTAAATTTGCATTGTACTTTTTCTAGGGCTTTGATAGTGCTCCAGTAGTGAGGAACCCGAAACAGCACACTATATTCCAGACAGAGCTTAACCGTAATTTTGTACGGAGTCATCATGACCTCTTGCTTTTGCATTAACTCAACAACAGCAGCAACTTGCATTTATGTAGTCCCTTTAGTGTAGAGGCGTAGTCGTAGACGCATCATGAGACACAAATGAGTCAAAGAAGGAGCTACTAGGATGAGTGACCAAAAACTTGGTCAGAGATGGATTTTAAGGAGGGTCTTAAAGGAGGAAAAGAAGATGGAGAGACGTGAAGTATAGGGAGGGAAGTCCAGAGTACAGGACCTAGAAGACTGAAGGTACTGCCAATGATAGGGCAAGGGGGGGAGGGCACAAGAGACCATAGTTGGAGGAACGCAGAGTTCTGGGGAGAGTTAAACATGAGGACAGAAAAGAAAAGGAAAGACTTGCATTTATGTAATGCCTTTCACAAACTCAGCCGTCCCAAAGTACTTTATAGCCAATGAAGTACCTTTGACGTGTAGTCAGTGTTGTAATCACAGAATGGTTACAGCACAGAAGGAGGCCATTCGGCCCAATGAGCCTGTGCTAGCTCTTTGCAAGAGCACTACAGCTAGTCCCACTCCCCTGCCCTTTTCCCATAGCCCTGTTTAAAAAAAAAAAAATTCCTTCAGGTACTTATCCAATTCCCTTTTGAACGCAATGCTTGAGTCTGCCTCCACTACCCTTTCAAGCAGTGCATTCCAGATCATAACCACTCGCTGCGTAAAAAGGTTTTTCCTCATGTCGTCTTTGGTTCTTTTGCCAATCACCTTAAATCTATTTTCTCTGGTTCTCAACCCTACCACCACTGGGAACAGTTTCTCTCTGTCTCGACCCCCCCCCCCCCCATGATTTTGGAAACCTCCATCAAATCTCCTCTCAAACTTCTCTAAGGAGAATAACCCCAGCTTCTCCAGTCTGTCCACGTAACTGAAGTCCCTCATCCCTGGAATCATTCTCGTGAATCTTTTCTGCACCCTCTCTAAGGCCTTCACATCTTTCCTAAAGTGCACTGCTCAGAATTGGACACAATACTCCAGTTGAGGCAGTGTTTTATAAAGATTCATCATAACTTCCTTGCTTTTGTACTCCATGCCTCTATGTATGAAGCCTAGGGTCCCGTATGCATTTTTAAGTGCTTTATCGACTTGCACTGCCACCTTCAACGATTTGTGCACATATATTTCCAGTTCTCTCTCTTCATACACCCCCTTTAGGATTGTATCCTTTAGGTTATATTGCTTCACCTCATTCTTCCTACAAAAATGTATCACTTTGTACTTTTCTGCGTTAAATTTCATCTGCCATGTGTCCACCCATTTCACCAGCCTGCCTGTCTTCTTGAAGTCTATCACTATCTTCCTCACTGTTCACTATACTTCCAGGTTTTGTGTCATCTGCAGATTTTGAAATTGTGCCCTGTACACCCAAGTCTAAGTCATTAATATATATCAAGAAAACCAGTGGTCCTAGTACCGACCCCTGGGAAACACCACTCTAACTTCCTCCAGTCCGATGTAGGAAACACGGCAGCCAATTTGCTCACAGCAAGCTCCCACAAACAGCAGTGTGATAATAACCAGATAATCTGTTTTGTGAAGTTGATTAAGGGATAAATATTGGCCAGGACTCCCCTGCTCTTCTTTGAAATAGTGTAATGGCGTCTTTTACATCCTCTTGAGACAGCAGACAGGGCCTCAGTTTAACATCTTATCTGAAAGACGGCATCTCCAACATTGAAGCACTTCCTCAGTCCTGCACTGGGTCAGCCTAGATTTTTGTGCTCAAGAGTCTCTGGAGTGGGTCTTAAACCCACAACCTTCTGACTCCAAGATGAGAGTGTTACTCATTGAGCCACAGCTGACACCATGGTTGAGCAGGATTTGGATGAGCTGAAGTTTACGGAGGGTGGAGAATAGTCAGGAGAGCATTAGAATAGTTGGAGTTGAAAAGGGCACGAATGAGGGTTATAGCAGCAGGTGGGCTGAGGCAGGGGTGGAGGTAAGTGATGTTACAGAGGTGGAAGTAAGTGGCCTTTGTGATGGAGACTTATGGGATTGGTAGCACAATTGGTTGAATAGGATGCTGAGATTGGGAACAGTCTGATCCAGCCTGAGACAGTGGTTGGGGAGGGGAATGGAATTGGTGGCAAGGATATGAAGTTTGTGGCAAGGGTGGAAGACGATGGCTTCAGTCTTTCTAATGTTTATATGGGAGGAAATTCCGGCTCATTCAAGACTGGTTAGTGGACAAACAGTCTTGACAACACGCAGTTAATCGTGGGGTCAGGAAAGGTAGAGCTGGGTGTTCCCAGCATACATGTAGAAGGTGGCCCCATATCTGCAGATTATGTCGTCAATGGCAACATATAACTGAGGAAGAGGAAGGGGACAAGGATGGATCTTTGTGGGCTACTGGAGGTGCAAGGGCCACTCAATTGTACCAAATCCCTACAACAAAATATAATAAGAATAAAACTGAATGGACCACCCAGCATTAACGTAGGCATCGGATTTGGACACAACAAAGGCCTGATTGGAGAGATTCAAATATGGAGTTGTGAGAAAAATGGACACGGGATTTGGGAGGCTACAACACATTCAAGGAATTAGGAGAGAAAAATGAGGTCCCCCTCAGTATAAACTCCAAAATTCCATTTACTTTCTTGATTTTTTTTTTTTAACCTGTCCATCCACTTTAATGTACCTACACATTAGACTTCTTTGCATTGAGTGGTTTATCATTGAAAGTATATTTCTATTTTATTTAATTTTTGTTCCTAACATACATTTCTGTGTAAATCCTCACCCGGTGCAGCAATCCGTTTCTTATGATCAAATTTGCTTTAATTCACAGGTTCCAAGGTCATATTGGCAGGTGGTACTAAACTTCCATTTTCTCACAAGCCACTGTTGTTGTATAATGGAGAGCTAACATGTCAGACACAGAGTGGGAAAATCAACACTATTCCCTTAAGCACGCACACTTTCCTTGGCGGATTGAAGGACCTTGGACTTAATGACCTCCAGACAGTGTTGACCCAGAGTTTAATGCTGAAAAGGTGGGATAGATTTTGTAAGGAATAGCGAAAACATGCTAGCTGTGTAGATACCCACAAATTGATTTCATGAAAAGTTGTTTGAATTCTGAAATGCTACTTTTAATCCTTTTGATTAAAAAAAATTACATGATGCTAATAGTTTCTGGAATTGACAAGTACTGACTTGATGGTTGTAACAGCAACTATTCTGAGTAGGAAGAGAATAAAAATACTGCAAATTGTGTGTTTATGTTCTTGAAAGTTTTAAAAAGTTAATTTCTATTCTGCCTCATCGCCACCAGAAATTCATGGTTGTATTATCCTCTCTATACCTGGAAGGGGAAAAATAAAACATTACATTTTAAGTATATAATATATATATAAATAATACTTACCTGGTTCTTAGCTTGCACAATTGAAATCCACAGCTCCACAGTGTTCTCCGATGTTCAGTGTTTGAAACTGCAGGGACACTCAATAGGGAATTGCCAGGCTTTGTGCCTTAAAAATATGATAAATGGGGATATCTTATTGCAGCACCACCCACAGGTTATTACAAATGTAACAGGTCGACACAATTAGTGGAAATTTTCATAAAGAATGTTTACAGGTGACAGGACATACCAAATTCTGATTTTTTTGTAAAAGCTGTCCCTTAGTCCAGTGACTCTCAAACTAATTGTAGCGTCCCATTGCTCTCTCGGCTGAGCTCAGCACAAAGTTCATGTTTGAGATGCCCCTGGTCTCTGTGGCTTGGTACTACAACACTGTGCACATATCCACTTTTAAATCATGCTTAAACACCCAAACTATTCTGAAGTCATATTACCATCCTGTGTGTTCAATCTTTCTTGTGACTCCTGCAGATTTACTGAAGCATGGGATGTGTGCAAAGTACTTAGTGATACTTCAGCATGGACTGAGTTCGCTCGAGCTTGCCTCCACCACATGGAGGTGGAGTTTGCAATCCGTGTGTATCGTATGATTGGAAATGTAGGAATGGTGATTTCACTGGAACAGATCAAGGTTGGTACTGATGAGGATGACTGAAAATATATTTATTAATTACTATTATAGGGCTCAATTTTCCACAGTTACCTTCACCGTATTTTTGGTGCGTGCCGCTTTTTTGGGCGTAAATTAAAATATCCAAGTTTCCCCTAAGTTTCTGCGCCAGCGTAACTCATTTTAGTTTAGGATTTTTCTGCATCATAGAAGGCATAACCTGATGTCTGCACCAGTTTTTCACATTTAAGCAAGTTTGGCCAACTTGTATCTCTCCTAGGACGGCGTATGTGACCACTCCCAAAAAACCTTCTGGGCACAAGGAAAACCAGCGCACATTTAAAAAATTGATGTAGAAAGACGCCATTGTTTTTTTGCGAAGTTTTGGAGGGAGTCAAGAAGACAAAGAATATGCATTGTGAAGCTTAATTTTTTCAAACTCAAAAGGGAGAAAATGGAAGTCTAATGCAATTCTTTAATTTTGGATTTTTTCAAAGTGCCATGCCACTACCGAACGTCTCCTCACCGGGCTCAAGGGTGGAGTGTTGGCCGGCAGAATCGCTCCCTCACCCGGACACACGGGCTTGGGTTCAAAAGAAGCCTGGGTGGGGTTGGAAGCCAAACTGAAGGGATGAGAAGCCTTACACTATACAGCAGCTTCAAAAGAAGGTGGGGTGCGGTTGGGGGGGTGGGGGGGCGCTAGTGGTGGTGGATGGCTACCCCTTTGTCCGGGCGAGGGAGAGATTTTGCCGGCCGACCCTCTAGCCCGGTGAGGAGACGTTTGGTGGGGTGGTACTTTGAAAAAAATATAAAATTAAAGAATTGCATTAGACTTCGTGGCCCCAAATGTCCTCATTGAATGCCTTGCTTCCTGTTCTAAGAAAGCCTATTGCGCACGCGCAGACCATGGTGTGGTCCATACTTGGATGTCGACCTTGGGGATGGAGAGAGAGGAGAGAAGCTATAACTCCTTGTCCTGCTGTTTTGAGCTTTTTGCAAAGCTACAATTTAATTATGGGGGTGATATTGACAATTCTATACCTCGTACAAGCCTTCTGCATGATGGTGCTGCGGAGGAGACGATTGATTCGATGTCATTGCATGGGGAACCTCAGAGCACGTAGGATGATGGGCAGGAGGCCTTACACAGGTCGGGTATATCGAGACAGGTGTTCATACCTGCACCTGAGTGATGCAGACTGTGGCAGAAGGCTGTGTTTCTGCAAAGAAGTTGTAACCGAGATCTGTGAGTTAGTAAAAGCAGACCTGCAACCTAGAAGCGTCAGGAAGACTGCTTTGTCAGTTGAAGTGAAGGTTACAGCTGCACTTTCATTTTATGCATCTGGATCATTCCAGGCCACAACCGGGGATGTGTACGCCATTTCTCAACAGGCAACACATATCTGCATTCGGCAGGTGACTGCTGCACTATATGCCCGGAGGAATGACTACATAAAGTTTCCCATGACTGCCCAGGCAATGCGTGACTGGGCTGTGGGCTTCTCCAGGATTGCTGGCTTCCCAAAGGTACAGGGCTGCATTGATTGTACCCACACGGCCTTGCGAGCACCTTTGGAGGATTCCGAGATGTACAGGAACAGAAAAGGCTTTCACTCCATGAATGTGCAGCTTATGTGTGACGACATGCATTGCATCATGTCAGTTGATGCGAGATACCCTGGGAGCACCCATGATGCGGTCATCCTACGCAAGAGCCATGTTTCAGTAGCAGCCAGAAGGGCAGAGCTGGCTGCTGGGAGGCAAAGGGTACGGCCTCGTCACTTGGCTCATGATGCCCCTACGCGTAACCCGGACGGAAGCTGACCGAAATACAACATATCGCACATTGTGACGTGCAGCATAATAGAGAGGATCATTGGCATCTTGAAACGCCATTTCTGATGCCTGGACCATTCTGGAGGCTACTTGCAATACTCCCCTGAGATTGTCGGTCAGTTTACTGTTGTGTGCTGCATGCTGCATAACTTAGCCATCATGAGGCAGCAGCAGATGGTAGTAGAAGACCCACCTGAGGTGAGAGTGGCTGATGATGAAGAGGAAGATGCAGATGATGAGGAAGAGGAGGAGGACGAAGGAGCCATGCAACTACCTGAACCCGGAGCATGATGGCGGAGGCGGGCGGGCCGTTGTGCCCCTTTAACGATTGCTTGAGCCTTGCGCCAGCAGCCCATCTGTGAACGCTTTTCTGCCTGAAGGCTCAGCGGCAACTATTCCAAATGGACCATGTTTACTGTTTGGACCTGTTCTGTAATGTTGTGTTGTGTTAATGGAACAAATAATGGAAATGATTCTTCTTTACATTTGGAAAAGCAAAATTCGGTCAGGCAGAGTCAGCATGGATTTTTGAAGGGGAAATCATATTTGACAAATTTGCTGGAATTCTTTGAGGATGTAACGAACAGCATGGAAAAAGGGGAACCAGTGGGTGTGGTGTATTTGGACTTCCAGAAGGCACTTGCCGAGGTGCCACAGAAAAGGTTACTGCACAAGATAAAAGTTCACGGGGTTGGGGATAATATATTAGCATGGATAGAGGATTAGCTAATGAACAGAAAACAGAGAGTCGGGATAAATGGTTCATTCTCTGGTTGGCAATCAGTAACCAGTGGGGTGCCGCAGGGATCAGTGCTGGGACCCCAACTATTTACAATCCATATTAACGACTTGGAAGAAGGGACTGAGTGTAATGTAGCTAAGTTTGCTGACGATACAAAGATGGGAGGAAAAGCAATGTGTGAGGAGGACACAAAAAATCTGCAAAAGGACATAGACATGCTAAGTGAGTGGGCAAAAATTTGGCAGATGGAGTATAATGTTGCAAAGTGTGAGGTCATGCACTTTGGCAGAAAAAAAATCAAAGAGCAAGTTGTTGTTTAAATAGAGAAAGATTGCAAAGTGCTGCAGTACAGCGGGACCTGGGGGTACTTGTGCATGAAACACAAAAGGTTAGTATGCAGGTAGAGCAAGTGATCAGGAAGGCCAATGGAATCTTGGTCTTTATTACAAAGGAGATGGAGTATAAAAGCAGGGAAGTCTTGCTACATTTATACAGGGTATTGGTGAGGCCACACCTGGAATACTGCGTGCAGTTTTGGTTTCCATATTTACGAAAGGATATACTTGCTTTGGAGGCAGTTCAGAGAAGGTTCACTAGGCTGATTCGGGAGATGAGGGGGTTGACTTATGAGGAAAGGTTGAGTAGGTTGGGCCTCTACTTATTGGAATTCAGAAGAATGAGAGGTGATCTCATCGAAACGTATAAAATTATGAGGGGGCTTGACAAGGTGGATACAGAGAAATGTTTCCACTGATGGGGGAGACTAGAACTAGAGGGCATAATCTTAGAATAAGGGGCCACCCATTTAAAAACAGAGTTGAGGAGGCATTTCTTCTCTGAGGGTTGTAAATCTGTGGAATTTGCTGCCTCAGAGAGCTGTGGAAGCTGGGACATTGAATAAATTTAAGACAGAAATAGACAGTTTCTTAAACGTTATGGGGAGCAGGCAGGGAAGTGGAGCTGAGTCCATGATCAGATCAGCCATGATCTTATTGAATGGCGGAGCAGGCTCGAGGGGCCGTATAGCCTACTCCTGTTCCTATTTCATATGTTCTTATGTTTAGTTCAAAAAGTTGTGTTAATAATTGAACAAATAATGGAAATGATTCAGTTATAATTTAAAATATATTTTCAAAAGTTTAACACTAGTTTGTACTTAATTTAACTTTAATAAAAATATTCTTGTATCAAACTTTAAAGTTTTCAGTTAAGATCACTTACAAACTTTAAGATCACTTACAAACTTTTAAACTTGTAAATTTACGTAACTTACCAAAAAATTTTAATTTGAGAACAGTATCAACAATAATAACAACAACAGCAGCAAAGAAAGGCTGCACCCATCTCTTCACCGCCTTATTCTAAGACCGCCCGCTGCGCTTGGTCTTGTTGACTCCACTCCTACCCGCAGGCGGTGACGCAGTGTTTCTCTGGTTGGTACCAAGTTTATTTTTTTGAGCATCTCTGGCAATGCGCACTTGTTGGGGGACCTGGGCAGGCTGTAATGTGGAAGGCCCGACTTGGGCCTCTTCAGAGGCTGGTCTGGGGATTGGATTAGGAGTGGCAGTTGATTCTGTCAATGGCCATGGGGTCTGGGCGTGTTCCCTTATTGCAGCAGCTAATTCCGACATTCCCTCCCTCGTACCCTGACAATGTATCAGCTACCTGCAACATTCCCTCCCTCATGTTCACCGATAGTGTATCAGCTGCCTGCGACATTCCCTCCCTCATGTGCCTGGACAGTGTTCCCATTTCTCGTGAGCGTGTTGTTACTTCTGCTGACAGTCCCGATACCACTTCACCCACCCCTCTGATAGTGTCCAGGAGTGATTGCATGTCAGTGCTCTCTGCACTCATTGTCATCATCTGAACCACGTCTGTTATATCCTGCACCTCAGGAGAGCTCTGTTGAGCTCTTCTTCCCCTCCTCACCCTGGCTGTGGCTCACTGCATCCCACTGGGACCCACAGTCTCGGACGGTGAGAAACCATGGGATGTCCCAACACTTGTACCACTCAGGAAAGGGCCTGGTACCTCAATGGGCAGCACCTGCACCTCCTCCAGAGTGAGTTCAAAGTGGGAGCTTCATCCATCCCCTCTCTCACCCCTATGCTCTTGATCTGGAATGTCGGATTGGAAGATGTCCTCTTCAGGCTCGTCCACGTCTGAATCTTCTTCTACATCGGTTTCGGCCTCGTCGGGGTTGGCCTCAAGTTGTGCAAAATATAACAGAACAGACAAATGGTTAGCAACAGAGGAGGGGGCAGGGTGGCATGAGTAGACATACACAGCATAGGCTCCTTTAAAGGACCACGATGAATGATAGCACATTGCATCAACTGAAACGTAGCTGATGGAGACATCCCCATGAACCGAAGCATGGCTAGCCGCGCAGTAGTTAACATTTAGCAAAGCCAGACTGTGGAATTTGCAGGACTTCTCCTCTCCTTCGAGTGTGGCTCCAGCTTGTGCGGTTATGGTTGCTTTTCTCCAGGCAGGGCCCATCAAAGCAGCGACCCTCTCTTCCAACGGTGTCAGTCGGTGCAGACTTGCCGGGCTTTCTCCTGTTCGAGTTTTTTCCCTTTTGTTGTGTGCTACCTTCCTCTGCAAAGATGAAAATATAACTTTTTAGAGAGGGAGTCTTTCTGCTGGGTGGGACATATACAGATGGTCACATTTATAATTGCAATTCCATTGAATAAATGGAAATATTACTTGCACTAACTATTTGACTCAGGTCCTGCCACTTCTTTTTGCACTGGCCTCCAGACCTCGAGTAATCTTCTGCAAGTTGGTTCCAGTGTTTCTTCATTTCTTTGGGTGAAACTTTTATGTGACTTCTGCTGGTGTCCAGCTCGTGCCATTCGGCCTCAGTTACAGTAACTAGTGCCTCCACTTCATCCTTTGAGAAATTCTTGGTCCTTGAGCCACGTTACATATTGTATTGCTGCTCTGATTTTTCTACTGAGAATTAAAGTTCTCACATACAACTGGCTCTTTAAAAATGGCCGAATGCAAACTGAGAGGTGTACTGGACATGCATGTCCATAACAGTCACGTAAAAAAAGTCCTTGTTTTGCGCATGTGCAGAAGGGGGACATAGTTGTTTCAGTGCAGACATCAGGCTCCACCGCACGCCCCCGAAGCTAAAGGACAGGCTGCGCGGCACCAATTTAAATAAAATAGAACGGGGAAACTTGCAAATTATTTTTTTGGAATAGTCGCAGCCAAAAAAAACGGGCGTAATTCTTGCAATACGCCAAAAAACGGCATTGGGGAAAATTGAGCCTATAGAAAATAAGAATACACATATCATGGTTACATTGATCCATTGAATTATATCTTACTTATTTTAATATCTTCATTAGTTTTTGCTTTAGGCCTCAGGTTCTCACAAAAGCTTGGACTTGAAGTTGATATTTTTGATCAGAGCTGTGACTCTGAGGTGAATTTGGATTGCGCAGTCCAAGTATATTCTGTGCACCTAATTTCCCAGGACGAGTCAGTACCATTCAGTCAGCTGTACTGCTGTAAAATTTTTCGAGCTTCTAGCACTTGATCACCCAGTACCTTTTTCTAAATAATTTTGAAACACAAGAAGATAAATTTCAAAAGCTTAATTCCAGGAAAAGTAACTGTGTACTAATTATACACATGTAGCATTTGTTTTGTGTTCGATACATTTCAGAAAATGTATTGAGCTGAGAGAGTGTCTTTGTTTATGCTGAATTGTGAAGCCTACTTATTATTTCTCATTGTGTTTTGTTGACCGTTAGAAAAGGTCAATGCCAGTGGCTTACCTATGAGACAAAGATTATCATTTCTAACATGCATGAGACAGAAAGAGAAAGGCCTGGGGGTGGAAATTCGGTCTTCTGCCGTCCCTCTTAGCGCCCCGGAGGGATGGCAATGGCGGCAGAAAGCACTTGCACCTGGGCGGCCAGCTTCCAGTGCCTCGCCAGGACATTCGGTGCCAGTATCAACGGGATGCGGAGCATTACCACCCGGAAGTGGCGAGCCAGTGTGCAGCGCCCCTGGTTGTGACACCGGCTTAATCTTTGGTTGCCGCCCGACCCTTAGCGCTCCATTGCGCGCCCTGGTGGGTGTAGCAGCCGCAGTGAGGCAAGTAATGCAGACCTCAGGTAAATGTGATTTTTTTTTAATGTTATTTGCAATTTACATTGTGGTGGCGTGAGCTATGTATTAGGAATGTTTTTGGTGTTTTTTTTCCAGTTTTTTTTCCCCCCAGGCCTCTGTTATGGCACTCCAAGACTGGCTGTTTAGCTCAGGATTTTCCCTTGCTCAGCCAGCCTAGCGCCCAAAAGAGGCGTGCAATGCCTCCCTTAGCACCTCGCTCTAAACTCCGGGCCCAGCTGATGAATTTTGCAGCGACAGATGCAAGCCATTTGCCGGCGCAAAAATTTACCACTCTGCCCAGGACACCACCCCAATTGAGGTGCGACCGAATTTCACCCCCAAACAGTTTTACTCCATATTCTAAATAGATTTTTTTAAAGTTACATTTTGAAAGCAAACAATGTCTCTTGGAGGGAAACAGATACAAATGAAGGGTAGGGAGCTGGTTAGAGAGAAATAGGGGCTGAATTGAGAGGGAGTAACACATGCAGAAAATGGCAGACAGTTCCATTCTTCATTCTAATTTGATTTGTTTTTTAACTTTTAGCATGAAAGCAAATGGCCTTTTTGAGGGAAACATATAGGAAAGGAGGGAAACTGTTTGAAGATGAGATGGGTTCAGGCTTCTCACCACCTAATCTTGGAGGAAGTGAATGGAAGGTGAATGACAATGGAGCAATGGGGAGGTGTGAAAGGAGGGAATTGAGTAGGTAGTACAAAGGGGAAGAGGTAGGTGTAGTGATGGGAGTGAGAAGCTGGTAGGAAGGGGTAGGGAGTGTGAGGGTTGTGGGAGAGAGGACGTGATTGGGGAGAGGATGGTAAACAGCCACTGAGAACCACATTTTTCCTAGAGTCACTCCATCCCAAATGAAGCCTGCAATCATTGGTGAGTTCTTTCCCCATCACACAGCGCCATACCACTTCCCACCTGAAAGGAATAAAAAGCAGAAGACAGAAGGGTGTAAGTGCAGCGTGATGTTCCATAAACAGTTCCCATTATAAAATTTGAAATAGAAATTTATAATGGCAATATAAGAATAGAGACAGAATGTTTGACTTCTAAATTGGGACCGAATTACTGAATTGACTGTGGCAACCTTCAAAATAATAGTCTGTAATTGATGCAATTAAAACTGGTTTGTAATATGGTTCCACACGTGATGCTGACCAGTACTGTACTCACTTTCAAAGAACAGTTAGAGAAAGGTATTTTTTTACCATGGTTCATATTGGATATAGATATATTGTATTATATCGCCATGAAACTACGATTTTTTAAAATGAACTCTTCCTAACTTTCATCAATGTGTCCAAAGCTTCTTCCTAACATTTCTCCAGAAACACAGCAAGCGCCAATAAATAGCTCATCATTAGTGCAGTGTGCCACTCTGGTCACTTTCTCCCAGTACATCCATGTCTGCTTACTACCACAATCTTAACTTGATCAAGCAGTAAACTGTTCCAACATTCCCAGACCACATCTCTGGAGTGTAACAGATCATCTTGTCTTGCAGGTGATTGTCAATTATCAGTGTTATCAATCATACAGAGGAAAGTCTTGCTATTGCACAGTTGACTGTTAAAGCAAAATCAGGGTGGTCCCTTGCAGTTGGATTCTGGTGAATTTATAATGGGGAACAAAGAAATGGCAGACCAATTGAACAAGTACTTTGGTTCTGTCTTAACAAAGGAAGACATAAATAACCTTCCCGATGTACTAGGGGTCCAAAGGTCTAGTGAGAAGGAGGAACTGAAGGATATCCTTATTAGGTGGGAAATTGTGTTAGGGAAATTGACGGGATTGAAGACCGATAAATCCCCAGGACCTGACAGTCTACATCCCAGAGTACTTAAAGAAGTGGCCCTAGAAATAGTGGATGCATTGGTGATAATTTTCCAACAGTCTATCGACTCTGGATCAGTTCCTATGGACTGGAGGGTTGCTAATGTAACACCACTTTTTAAAAAAGGAGGGAGAGAGAAAACGAGTAATTATAGACCAGTTAGCCTGACATCAGTAGTGGGGAAAATGTTGGAATCAATTATTAAGGATGAAATAGCAGCACATTTGGAAAGCAGTGATAGGATTGGTCCAAGTCAGCATGGATTTATGAAGGGGAAATCATGCTTGACGAATCTTCTGGAATTTTTTGAGAATGTAACTAGTAGAGTGGACAAGGGAGAACCAGTGGATGTGGTGTATTTGGACTTTCAAAAGGCTTTTGACAAGGTCCCACACAAGAGATTGGTGTGCAAAATCAAAGCACATGGTATTGGGGGTAATGTACTGACGTGGATAGAGAATTGATTGGCAGGCAGGAAGCAGAGAGTCGGGATTAACGGGTCCTTTTCAGAATGGCAGGCAGTGACGGGACTGGACAGGTTAGATGCAGGAAGAATGTTCCCAATGTTGGGGAAGTCCAGAACCAGGGGACATAGTCTTAGGATAAGGGGTAAGCCATTTGGGACTGAGATGAGGAGGAACTTCTTCACTCGGAGAGTTGTTAACCTATGGAATTCCCTACCGCAGAGAGTTGTTGATGCCAGTTCATTGGATATATTCAAGGGGGAGTTAGATATGGCCCTTGGGGCTAAAGGAACCAAGGGGTATGGAGAGAAAGCAGGAAAGGGGTATTGAAGGAATGATCAGCCATGATCTTATTGAATGGTGGTGCAGGCTCGAAGGGCCGGATGGCCTACTCCTGCACCTATTTTCTATGTTTCTATGGCCCCAAGTTTCGCCATGATTTGCTCCTGATTTTTTGGAGCAACTGGTGTAGAACGGAGTATCTTAGAAATTGGAATTCTCGCCATTTAGTTTGCTCCAGTTCTAGTCAGTTAGAACAGTTTCACTTTGGAGCAGAATTTTTTTTTCAAAAGGGGGCGTGTCCGGCCACTTATGCCTGTTTTCAAAGTTTCGTCAGTGAAAACTTACTCCAAACTAACTTAGAATGGAGTAAGTGAAGATTTTTATACGCTCGAAAAAACCTTGTCTACACTTTAGAAAATCAGGCGCAGGTTACAAATCAGGCGTAGGGAATGGGGGGCGGTTTAAAGGGAAGTTTACAAACATTAAACACTTCAGTTTTAGAAATAAAGAGCCATCATCAATAATAAATGATAAATACATCAATAAATCAACCAATGAATCAATCAAAAAATATTAATAAGAAATAATTTTTTTTTTTAAATCAATAAATAAAACATTTTCTACTTACCGACTGCAGCACCGGGAGCCCTCCAACAGCGTGCTGGGATGCCCCCCCCCGCCAGTGTGTCTCTGTCAGTGTCTCTAGCTCTCTGTCTGTCTGTATGTGTGTCTCTCATTCTCTGTCTGTCAGTGTCTGTGTTTCTGACAGCAAGGGGAGGGGGGGAGCAAAGAGAGGGATGGGGGAGAAGGGGAAGAGTGGGAAGGGGGGGGAAAGGAGATGAGGGGGGGAAGGAGATGCGGTGGGGGGGGGGGAAGGAGAAGGGGGAGGGAGGCTGAATGGGCCGGGCCCGGCCGGGCCCGAGACTTCGGGCAGGGCCCAAGACTTCGGGCAGGGCCCGTCCCCAGCACCAGATTTTACAGATAGGTGGCGTTGGGTCGGGTCGGGATCGCGGGTCGGGTCGGGGGGAGCGTGGGTCGGGGTCGGGGGGTGGTGGGAGGGAGGTCGGTTCGGTTCGGTTCGGGTCGGGGGGAGGGAGGGAGAGGGAGGTCAGGTCGGGGGGAGGGAGGGAGGTCAGGTCGTGTCCAGTCGGTGGATGGGGGGGGGGGAAGCAGGAGTCGGGTCGGGTCCAGTCCAGGGGGTCGGGTCGGTTCCGGTCCGGGGGCGGGAAGCGGGAGTCGTGTCGGGTCCGGTCCGGAGGCGGGGGGCGGGAAGCGGGAGTCGAGTCGGGTCGGGAGGAAGCAGGAGCTGGCCGTGGGAGGAGCCTTATTCACGCAGCCCCAGTGAGGCCATTGGGCCAGGGCTAGGGGCTGCGTGCTTCGGCCCCTCCCACACAGTTTTGGGCGCCTGGAGCTACTGCACTGTAGCGCATGTGCAGAGGTCCTGGCACTGTTTTCAGCGCAGGGACCTAGCTCCGCCCCCTACAGCTGCGCCAAGCTGCAAACGACCTGCAGGGAGCTGGAGAATCTGGAAGTTTTTTTTAGGCGCACTTTGTGGCGCGAAAAACGGGCGTCCAGGTCGGGACTGCGCCGTTCTAGGCTCGGCTCGAAACTTGGGCCCTATGTGTGGGAATTGGAGACAGCCATGTTCCTACTATTTAGCAATTTACAGCAATACAATATCACAAGACCGCAAATCAATCCAAAAGTATACCACACACATTCTTCTCAACCTTACTTACCAACTAAGTTCATCAATGTGTAGAAAGCTTCTTTCCAACATTTGCAAGTTCTTTGCAGGCTAACAGAGAGGAGCACATTTTAAAAATTAGCAGAATACATTGGCATATTTATTTTAACACTTTTTTTTGGTCAGGGATGGAGCAATCATTTATTTCAGTACAGTGTCATTATTAATGTTTTAGGGAATAGAAGACCACAACCTACTAGCTGGCCACCTTGCGATGTTTACAAATGATTTCAATCTGGCACAGGATCTGTATCTGGCCTCCAGCTGCCCAATTACTGCGTTAGAGGTAAGAAGCTGAGTGTTATTTTAACAAGAACCCTTGATCTTTCAGCTAAGGATGTTTGCATTGTCAAGGTAGTGATGGTCCTTTCATTTAATGCATATTGTTTTACTTTCACTCTTTGCAATATTTGTTTTACTTTGCAGAAGACAGGATACCCGCAAACAAGAGTAAAGCTGTTAAAATAATCTAGCTAAACAGTGATGCATTTGGTTTTAGTATATATTGTGTTTACCCATGAAAAAGGAAATGAATAATTTGCTATTATCGCAAAATATGTTATTGGTAAAGCAACAAATAAGGGTTGGAGTGCTTAACATACTGCACCACTGAGTGGTGGCATATGCATTTACACATTGGCTCTGCCGTGCTTTGGTAGGGAGACAATGCAGGGTAAGATGCTTTCCTACAGGCTTGTGTATGCTGCCTGTATTCTATCCCACACCAAGCCCTATTCACTAATAACCCCTGTCCTCATTGGCCTACATTGACTTCCAGTACCCCAATGTCTCAAATTTAAAATTCTCATCCTCATGTTTAAGCCCCCCCATTGCCTGACCTCTCCCGATCTGCAACCTCCCCCAAAGCACCCCCAAACTCTCCATTCCTCAGACACTAGCTTCTATGACACATCCCCTTCCCTTCTCCCCATCACAGGCAGTCATGCCTTCATTCGTCTAGGCCTTGCACTCTATAATTTACTCCCTAAACCCTTCAGCCTCTCAACCTCTTTCTGATCCTTTAAGACCCAACTCTTTGACCAGGCTTTTGGTCACCTCTCCTAATATTTCTTTGGCTCAACATCCATTTTTTTGATTGCACCTCATGTAGATGTTTTTCTACATTAAAGGCAATATATAAATGCATGTTTCTTGCTGTTGTTAGGAGTAGGTTACCAGCCCTCTCAGCAGTGTTAGTGCAAGGCAGGAGCAGACACAAAAAAGGGAGGGAAAAAAGCATACACGCCATGTTGCTAAATCACATTATTTATTTTGATAGAAGTGATTATTGATTGCGTGTACCAGCTTTCTCAGTCAGTTGAACTATGTCCAAACTAACCTTAATGTGCAGTTTGTTCCTTTTTTCCAGTCTTATTTTAAAGATGTTAAAGCAAAATGTTGTTTGAAAAAAATCAATGACTAAAATTGATTTTTCAATTTGTACTGCTCTGCAAACAAAAAAAATGTGTTAGAAAAATAGTGGCTAGGTAATATTTATTAGTTTACAAGTTCCTCATTGTCTGTAGGGAACCTTCTAAAGAAGATTAGAAACTGGGAATCAATACTGCATTTTAAATGGACTTTGAGTGCTTGTTGGCTATACTTATCACCTCCGTGAGTTCCTTGGGTCTTTGCAGTCTATATAACATTCTAACTTACAACAGTATCTATGCATTATATCCTAGAAATGCTGAATGAGGAGCTAATTGCAGACAATATTTAAATGGCAGAATATTGTCATAATTTGCCTAAACAGGAGGGTGGGAAGGGAAGAGTTTGGTACTTCCTCATTTATTCAATCTCCACATACATACAGGATACTGCCATCCCCCACAGAACCTTCCACCATATAAGGATTCAGTCTCGACAACTAATGTCACATTAGTTCTGGTTCTCTTGTTGTCATCATTAGATCTCTGTTTCCCACACCGGAAACAGTTTATAGTGCTATGTGTTCTCTTTCACAAAACAGTGGAAAAACCTCTGTTGCAATCCTAGGGCTCGGAGACCGATTTGTTTTGTAAGTTATGTCACATCATCATCATCATAGGCGGTCTGTCGAACGAGGATGACCTGCTTCCACGAGTTCACAGGTGTTTCGATGAAGGATCCGATGTTCCAGTCCTGAACTTCAATTGAGGGGGTGGAAGATGCCTGTGCGTGGATTTTTTTAACATTTGGTGACCGTTGCACATCAGCCACCACACGGGCTTGACAGAGCTAGGCCTTTATCCAGTGACAAGGGTTAACTAGGACGTGCTCTGGAGACCTGCTCTGCTGCATGGACCTAGTGTGCACACATAGCGCAGTGGGGCAGGCTCATGCTGCCCCTGGGCCCTCGGCTCTTCTGAGCGCCATACCCTCATCTGTCGCACCTCGGCCACAATCTCTCACCGCTCCTCCACCATAAATATTAACGCATCTCGCCACAAACACTCGCCGCTCATCCGCCCCGACCTTCCCACTCCTCTGTACCTGGGCCCGGCCGATGTTCCTGCCCATGCTCCAAAACGCCGACCAGGGTTTTAATGACTTCACCCAGTTGCCCATCTCAAAATTGTCGCATACTTGGAGCAGCTTGCGCTGGAGGTTGAAGTGGTATGCCGCTCCAGCTCTTTTATAGCCCGACCTGCGGAGCTGTTCTCTCCCGATCTTCTGACTCACGTGATTGGTCAGATCTGGTGCTACCACACTTCTGACTGACTTCCTTACTTCAAAAATGGCCCATTTGGAGAACTAGAGTTGCCAGTAGGACCTTGCTTCACTGGAGACTGTTCTTGACATGACACAACAACTACCACAATGATGATTGTTTGATCTTTTAAACCTATAAAGTGATGTCTTTAAAAACAGTATATAATTAAAATTGTAAAGTAATATTAACCATGCAATGTAATAGATATTGGGGGCAAAATTTCCCTGCACCCCGTTTAGGGCACACAATTAGAATTAAATGAAGATTTAGCGCCCGGCAAGATGGGCAACTAAATGTACCAGAATTGGGGTCTTTGACGCAAAAAAAACTGTGGGGCGTAATTCGCCTCCGCGGGACGGTAGTGCAGCGTTAGCGTGGCAGATGCGTGGCGCTGATGACGTCAGCGCGATGTGGATGTATCACGTTGGCACGTCATAACGTCCCTCCCCTTTTAACTCTGCACCCGCTTTCCTGACGCCTACTGGGCCACCAGGGAGTGTTTCGGGGGTGCAGCCGAACCAGCGGCCGCCATTGTTGGGCCAATTGCAAAGTTGGCCGACAAAAAACAGATGGCTACGGCGCAAGGCCATCCCCTTTAAGGGCGGCCACTGTGTCTCAGCCACCACAGCTTTGCTACCCGTAAAGCTGTCGGTGGCAACGCACCGCGCCAACTTCACGCACGCAGGGCAATTTCCCCTGCAGGGCGTAAAGGGGTTGGCATGCACGGCGATGATGTCATTGCCGTGTGCGCCGCCGCCGGGGCGAAAACTATGGGGCGTGGCACAAAGCCGCCAGCCCAGGGCAATTCCAGACGGGTCGCTTCTGCCGCCTGCTTCTGTTGAAAAGTCCTTATCACCCCGTTAGCGCCGCCAGGAGGCGCTAACGCGTCTTTCAGAAAGGGGCAATTTCGGCCCCATTGTCTCATGGAAGAACTCTGATCATGTATAGTAGCTCATTTTAAATATTTATTATTCTGTCTGAATTAAGATAGACATTTTGTGAGAGTTTTATTTCATAAGTGATGCACTATTTTTATTATGCAGATGCGGAGGGATCTACAACATTGGGACAGTGCACTGCAGTTGGCTAAACGGCTGGCTCCTGATCAGATCTCATTTATCTCCAAAGAATATGCTATTCAACTGGAGTTCACGTATGTATAAAAAGAGGGGGCTCAGAAATATAATCAATAAATTCCCTGTATAATGCCAAACTAGTATACAGTCTACTCTTATTCAGTCACTTAATGCAAATAACATGCTTTATTTCTGTCTATTTATGTTACTTAATTTGAATTACTGGATAATTTGAATTTCTTTGAGCAAAAGATTACTTTGAATTATCATCCGAATATGCGATGAAAGCGATTTATCACTACAGAATATGGGACATTAAAAGGAATAGAGATTTTTTTTTTATCTTACTCTTTGTTTCCAATTTTTAGGATAACTTGTTTGTCTATCCTTTCCAATCGAGATGTATGTTTGCCTTTCTTCTGTACTTTTACCAGAATTTACCAGATTGTGTTATTGTCTTTGATAGTTTCCCATATATAATGATTTTCCACATAAAATGTTTAATCACATACAACAGCCTCTTTTCCCTTTCTGAAAATTTTTGGCATGTAAATGCACTTGGGTTTCATATCAATTCTCTAATATAAAAGTGTTTATTATATATAAAAATCAATGTTTATCTTTGTTTAAAAAATTCACCTATAATATGCACATGACCCACATTTCCATGGGTTATATTATCTAAAATTAAATGATGGAATATTGCAAAATAGACTTCTGCTCTTGTTGGATTAATGATAAAATAATTTTATCTGTTTGTCACATTGACCAATATGTATTTTCCAGGGGTGACTATGTGAATGCATTGGCACATTATGAAAAAGGGATGACCGGAGATAATAAGGCAAGACATTGTAATCTAATGGAAAATAACAAAAGCATTATGTGATTGCAGTAATGAACTTCAAGTACCTCGCTTTATTTTTATTTCAAAAATAATCTTCTCAGACAATTTTAAACCAAGGATTGCACTAAATCCTCAAAATATTCTAGAGTAAACCAGATTTCCGAATTGATGTATAATGGTCCAGAATGATTGATTTTGATTATAGTTGTACGTATCAGGTGTGGATAAGTAGGTAGCATACTCACCTCTGAGCCAGAAGGTAGTGGCTTCTAGGCCCACTTGAAAAACTTGAGCACAAAATCCAGGCTGACACTTCAGTGCAGTACTGAGGGAGTGCTGTCTTTCAGATGAAATGTTAAACCAAGGTTCTGTCTGCCCTCTCAGATTATTTTGCACTATTTTGAAGAAGAAAAAGGGAGCTCTGCCTCATGTCCTCGCCAATATTTATCATTAAAACAGATTATCTGGTCAATATCTCATTAATGTTTGTGGGACTTTGCTGTGAGTGAATTGGCTGCCACGTTTCCTACATTACAAGTGACTACACTTCAAAAGTTTTTCACTGACTGCAAAACATTTTGGGAGGTCCTGAGGTCGTGAAAGGTGCTATCTAAAGGCACTATATAAATCCAAGTCTTTTTGTTCTTTTTAGCTATGTTTTATTCATACCACAAAGTCCAGTTTTTGAATTTTCTTAAAATTTGGAGGATTTATTTTCCTCTGTGCAATTTTAATAAAAAATTATAATCAGTAACTTAAGCAAATTGCTGATTTGCAGCTTGCCTCTTTTCCCTTATATAGCATTTTTGTTTGTGTGGGCCTCTCCTACTTTTTCTCTCTCTTCCCCAACGTACACTAATTTCTGTTTACTAAATGAAGGTGATATTACATACAATATACAGCACAGAAACAGGCCATGCAGCTTAAAGCTACAGGAGAATTTGAATATACTTGGGAATTGAGCAGACAGGTGGCAGATTAAATTCAATTTAGAGAAATGCAAAATGGGACTAAAATCCAGGAGGAAACCATTACTTAAATGGAAAGAAAATAAAATGCATGAAAAATGAAAGAGATTTGGGGCTCCTGATTGACATTAAATTGAAGCTATAGCAACAAAGCTCGGTGGCAGTGAGTAAAGCAAATCATTTGTTGGGTTGTAATAAAAGGTTAATATTGAGCCAAAATGGTGAAGTAATCATTAGTGCATCCGCACTCTGAATACTGTGTACAGTTCTGGTCACTCGAAAGGGAGTAAATTCAAAACTAATCTACAGAAACAATATTTCAGTGAGCGAGTGGTCAATCTATAGAACAGGCTCCATAGGGAGATGGTGGAAGTAGTTAGTATTGATTCACTCTAATGTAAATCAGAAAATAAAATTTTGGGATACAGTATCTGACTAATTTGAGAGATAACATGTCGGAACAGGCTCGAGGTGCTGTATGACCTACCCCTGCTCCTATTTCTTATGTTCTTGTGGTTCGCAAAGCTCACTACTGGGGTTTTTCTTGTGTCATGTCTGGATCTGTTGCAAAATAATTGATAGAGATGATTGCTATTAGTCAATAACTCCGTTATCATTGTTTCTGTGACTACCAGGATGGTAGAAGGTGAACTAGATGGACCTTAGTCCTTTTTCATCTAGCAATTCCTATGTTCCTTTAAGTCTTCAGTTCTGATGAATATTATACACCCAAAACATCATAACCTGCCTCTTCTCTTTCCAGACAGAGCTGTTCTGTAGTACCAGCATTTCCTGTTTTTTTTATTTCAAGTCATTTCCATCCACTATTTCACCTATTCTGGATTTTTCCCTCATTCTAAAATGGATTAATGAAAATAGGGAAGTTGAAAATCCGCAAGGGTGTGTTTTCCTATATAAATGATAGAATAAGCCCACTTGAGACTTCTACCGCTGACTTCAAATAGATGGCAGTGATTGGTGTATGTGCATTATGGGCATTAGGATTTCCACGGCTCAGTCTGAGTTTTGCACTGGAGATCACTGAGTTCTGAAGTTGGATAGAGAATTCTGCATTTTATAACTCGGCGGAACTGCTCTTAGCCAGCATTTTTTTTGCAACCTTTTAAATATATAAAGAATAAAAACAGGTTATTAATTCTTTTGCCACAAGAGGGGAAATGATTGACCTTTATGTGTAACTATTTGCTGTTTGGGACTACTTGTTTTTTGCATCCTATAATTTGCATTGTCTAGTGTACTTGCAAGGCTGTACTTTTTGTACTATGTTTTATTACTGAGTGAATATTAACTCACATGTAGCACTTTGATACCCTTTTGAGAGATATGATCATATCTTTCTTTCTTGTTGTTCTATGTTTAATGTTTACACTGCCGACATTAGTTTTCAAAATTTCCTTCATTTTAGTTATTAATGAACACCATTGCTGCAGTTTATGATGTTTTTAAATTTCCATATAAGAGTATAGAATTATCGGCCAAGATAGCCTGTGATCTTCCCTAAAATGTGCCACTGCCTGCAGTATTAGTGACATGTTTTTCTCACCTAATTTTCTTGTATCTCCAGACAACCTTTATGTACATTTTTATTCTTTTTCTATCATTTTCTCCCCTTTGTTCCTCCTTCTCTCCTGACGACATTGACATTGTTGTGTATGGAGAAAGAGTCAGACTGAACACTGTGAGCTCAAAGTAAAGTGTGACCTTAGTCTTTTTTGCAGGTCTCCAGAGTGCCTCTCCTCCTTAAATACCTGTGCTCCCAAGGGATTATGGGATCCCTTGGGACTCTAGGGGAAGAGCCCTCTGGTGGCTGTACAGAGTAAATACAAGTCCACATATATAACAACACTACCCGCTCCCCCCCCGCACAAAGTCAATAGTGTAACTATTTACAATGTGAGTCGATCTGGGGCCCTTTTTGCCCTGGTTGATCGTCTCGGTGTGAAAGCTGGTGGTGTTGAATCATTTCTTGGGCCCTCGCTGGGCTGCTGTGCAGCTGGCCTTGTTGGGCTGCCTGGTGTGTTAGGCCCTGCTGGGCTGCTGTGGATGATGGGTTTTGCTTCATGGCCAACCGTGGTGCCGGTTGCCACTGGTGTGTATGTTGGGGGATCAAAAAAGGTAGGGTCCAAGGTGGGTTGCTCAGGAAAGTCCATGAATCTGAGTTTGATTTGGTCCAAGTGTTTCCAGTGAATGAGTCCATTTGCAAGTTTGTCCCGAAACACCCTGCTCACCTCTTTGGCCACGACAGTGCCGGGAAGCCACTTGGGAC
This sequence comes from Pristiophorus japonicus, assembly GCF_044704955.1. Classification (NCBI taxonomy): domain Eukaryota; kingdom Metazoa; phylum Chordata; class Chondrichthyes; family Pristiophoridae; genus Pristiophorus; species Pristiophorus japonicus. The sequence goes on along the minus strand of NC_091978.1, from coordinate 175,521,474 downwards.
CTTGTCCATAATTGAATACAAATACAGGATCATTGATTTCAATCTCACGTAATACATTTGCGCTATCATGGTATGCACTTTGTTGAAGCCGCCTGCTCTTTACCTGTTCATGTAGATCAGGGTGAACTAATGAGAGCCTTGTCTTAAGTGCTCTTTTCATGAGCAGTTCAGCAGGTGGGATCCCAATGAGTGAGCGGGGTCTCGTGCAGTAGCTAAGCAAGACTTGGAATAGGCGAGTCTGCAGTGAGCCTTCAGTTACCCTCTTCAAGCCTTGCTTGATGGTTTGCACTGCTCTTTCTGCCTGACCATTGGACGCTGGTTTAAACGGGGCAGATGTGACATGTTTGATCCCGTTACGGGTCATGAATTCTTCGAACTCAACACTGGTAAAACATGGTCCGTTGTCGCTCACCAGGACATCGAGTAAGCCGTGAGTGGCAAACATGGCCCGCAGGCTTTCAATAGTGGCATCGGATGGGTTAGCGGACATTATCTCACAATTCAATCCACTTGGAATACGCATCTACAATCACAAGGAACATTTTACCCAAGAATGGGCCTGCAAAATCGACATACCCTAGACCACATTTTGGAGGGCCAAGACCATAAACTTAGCGACGCCTCCCTGGGTAGATTGCTTAACTGCGAGCATGTATTACATCTGTGAACGCAAGATTCTAAGTCCGCATCGATACCAGGCCACCACACGTGGGATCTGGCTATCGCTTTCATCATTACGATGCCTGGGTGGGTACTGTGGAGGTCATTGATGAAGGTGTCTCTGCCTTTCTTAGGGACCACTATTCGATTGTCCCTCAGAAGGCAGTCTGCCTGTATAGACATTTCATCTTTGCGCCGCCGGAACGGCTTTATCTCTTCCTGCATTTTCACTGGGACACTGGACCAGCTCCTGTGTAGCACACAGCTTTTGTCTAGAGATAATAAGGGGTCCTGGCTTGTCCAGGTTTTGATCTGCCGGGCAGTGACGGGTGATTGCTTACTTTCAAATGCTTCCATAACCATGGCTAGATCTGTGGGCTGCGCCATTTCCACCCCCGTGGTGGGCAATGGCAGCCTACTGAGAGCATCGGTGCAGTTTCTGTGCCTGGCCTGTGGCAGATGGCGTAGTTGTATGCGGACAATGTGAGCGCCCATCTCTGGATGCGGGCCGATGCGTTGGTATTTATTCATTTTCTCTCGGAAAACAGGGATATAAGTGGCTTATGGTCAGTTTCCAATTCGAATTTTAGCCCAAACAGGTATTGATGCATTTTCTTTACCCCATAGACACACGCTAACACTTCTTTTTCAATCATGCTGTAGGCTCTCTCGGCCCGTTAGACAGACTCCTGGATGCATAAGCAACCGGTTGCAGTTTCCCGAAATCAATAGCTTGTTGCAATACACATCTGACGCCATATGACAACGCATCACATGAGAGTACCAAATGCTTACATGGATCAAACAACACAAGCAATTTGTTTGAGCATAACAATTTTCTTGCTTTTACAAAGATTTTCTTGGCTTTTGCCCCAAACCCATTCGCCCCCTTTTTGTAGTAAAACATGTAGTGGTTCTAGCGGTGTGCTGAGACACGATAAGAAGTTACCAAAGTAGTTCAGGAGTCCCAGAAACGACCGTAGCTCCGTCACGTTCTGTGGCCTCGGTGTGTTCTCGATTGCCTCCGTCTTCGCGTTGGTGGGCCTGATGCTGTCCGCCGCAATCCTCTTTCCCAAGAACTCCACTTCAGGCGCCAGGAAAACGCACTTCGAGCGTTTTAACCTGAGTCCCACGCGGTTGAGTCGACTAAGAACCTCCTCCAAGTTCTGCAGGTGCTCAACTGTGTTCCGACCTGTGACCAAGATGTCGTCCACGGTGTGTGGGACCGATTTCAGTAAACTTTCCATGTTTCTCTGGAATATCGCTGCCGCTGATCGGATTCCAAATGGGCATCTGTTATAAACAAAAAGACCTTTGTGCGTGTTGATGCAGGTGAGGGCCTTCGATGATTCCTCCAGTTCCTGCGGCATGTAGGCTGAAGTCAGATCAAGCTCCGTGAATGTCTTTCCTCCCGCCAGCATTGCAAAGAAGTCAGCGGCCTTTGGTAGTGGGTATTGGACCTGCAGGGAGAATCAATTGATGGTTACTTTATAATTGCCACAGATTCCGACAGTGCCATCTCCCTTGAGGACTGGGACAATAGTGTCATGTTTGTAACCTTCACATAACTGTAACCAATATGTAACAACACTGTACACTGCATACAACTGTGAAATACACATCTTGACCACAGCGGGTGAACTTGTGGGAGACACTTCTCACCTGGTCAGCCAGGTACTTAAAGGGAGGTTCCATGCAGGCTCAGCACTCCTTGGTCCTGGGAATAAAGGTGCAGGTCATGTAGTGACCTTGTCTGCAGTATATGCCTCATGTGACTTTATAGTACAGTGCAGAGACACCACATTTGGCGACGGGAAATGGGAATCAACAACTCACAAGAATGGCCACCGGTAGCACAGATGAAAGGTACTGTGTTGGTGAGAACTAGGACGATTTTGTTGCGAGGCTGCAGCAGAGCTTTGTCACGAAGGACTAGCTGGGAGAGGCAGCAGCCGACAAGCGAAGGGCGCACCTACTGACCAGCTGTCGGCCTACGACGTACGCGCTGATGAAAGACCTGCTCGCACCTGAGAAGCCGGTGGACAAAACCTTTGAGGAGCTCAGTAAACTGATCGGTGAGCACCTCAAACTGGCGAGCAGTGTACACATGACCCGACACCAATTCTATTCACAGACGTCGGGAGGGACAAAGTATACCGGACTTCGTTGCGGACCTTCGGCGTTTGGCCAGCCTCTGTAAGTTCACAGATTCCTGCGGGGGGAGATGTTAAGGGATTTCTTCATTGAGGGCATTGGTCATGCCGGGATTTTCAGGAAGCTTATTGAGACCAAGGACTTGACTTTGGAGAGGGCAGCTTTGATAGCTCAGACCTTCATGGCAGGGGAAGAGGAGACCAAGATAATTTACGCGAGCAGTCCTGGTTTCAACGTGGCGATGAACCAAGGAGTTAATGTTGTAAAAGCGATACAGAACCCCGCAGGCAGGCAAGGGCAATTCGACACTGCCCAGACAGGCAAGGGCAATTCGACACCGCCCAGGCAGCAACAGATTTCAGGGTGGGACAGGAACAGAGACAATGGCAGGAGGATCGGCAATTCACACAAACACAGGGGACAATGCGTCCCAGGATGGGACCATTGACACACAGCAACAGAGTGATCAGGAGTAATCAGAGAGGAATGCCTGGTTACAGTCCCTTTGTCCAAAACAATCTCAGCTCATGCTGGAGGTGCGGGGGCAGACAGAATGCGAAAACCTGCAGGGTTCAACATTTTATCTGCAGAAGCTGCAAATTCAAGGGACATTTGGCCAGAATGTGCAGAAAACCCGTAGCAAGGTTAGTTTACGAGGCAGAGGAACCAGACGAAGAGTCTGCAAGGCAGTTGGATGCTTGGGGCATAGCCATGGACGCTGAAGTCCAGCGGGTTCATGTGGCAGACATCCACAGCTCATACACTAAAACGGCGCCAATTATGATGAAAGTTCTATTAAATGGCATCCCGGTACGCATGGAGCTGGACACAGGAGCTAGCCAGTCACTTATGAGTGTCCAACAATTCGAAAGATTATGGCCACTCAAAGCTAGCAGACCCAAACTAGAACGCATTGAGATGCAATTACGAATGTACACCAAAGAGATCATCCCAGTGCTCGGCAGTGCAAATTTGGTGGTCACACATAATGGATCAGAGAACCGGCTGCCACTCTGGATTGTCCCGGGGAATGGTCCTGCGCTTTTGGGGAGGGGCTGGCTAGCTGAGAGGAACTGGAAATGGGGGGGCGATGTGCACGCCATTTCATCTGTGGAGTGAAGTTCATGCTTCAGGTCCTACAGAAATTCGAATCACTATTTCAGTCTGGGGTCGGGACCTTCAAGGGCACCAAAGTAGTGATACGCATCACCCCGGACGCCAGACCAGTGCACCACAAAGCCAGAGCCATGCCGTATGTGATGCGTGAGAAAATTGAGATGAGTTGGACAGGCTGCGAAGGGAGGGCATAATATCGCCTGTTGAATTCAGTGACTGGGCAAGCCCCACCATCCCTGTCCTTAAATCGGATGGCTCGGTCAGGATTTGTGGCGTCTACAAGGCCACCATCAACCGAGTGTCACTACAGGACCAATACCCGCTTCCGAGAGCGGAGGACCTTTTTGCCACGCTGGTAGGCGGCAAGCTGTTCACTAAGTTGGACCTCACTTCGGCCTACATGACCCAGGAACTGGCCGAAGAATCCAAGCTACTAACCACCATCACTACACACAAGGGGCTATTTGTATACAACAGGTGTCCATTTGGCATTCGTTCAGCAGCCGCTATCTTCCAGAGGGACATGGAAAGCTTGCTTAAATCCATTCCTGGCACAATCGTATTCCAAGATGACATCCTAATCACGGGTCGAGACACCAAGGAACACCACCACAACCTGGAGGAGGTGCTACGCCGACTGGACAGAGTAGGCTTGTGACTAAAGAAGCCCAAGTGTGTGCTTTTGGCCCCAGAGGTCGAGTTTTTGGGCAGGAGGGTTGCCGCAGACGGGATCCGGCCTACCGAATCCAAAACGGAGGTGATCCGTCGTGCGCCCCAGCCCGGCAACACATCGGAGTTGCGGTCATTCCTGGGACTCTTAAACTACTTCGGGAACTTTCTGCCGAACTTAAGTACATTGTTGGAGCCACTACACGTGCTCTTGCGTAAGGGTTGCGAATGGTTTTGGGGGGACTGTCAAGAACGGGCTTTCAATCGGGCGTGGAACCTGCTTTGTTCTAATAAGCTGTTGACCTTGTACGACCCCTGTAAGAAACTGGTTTTAACGTGTGATGCATCATCCTATGGGGTTGAGTGTGTGTTGCAGCAGAGTAATGATGAGGCCAACTTCAACCTGTGGCTTATGCCTCCAGGTCGCTCTCCCAGGCAGAACGGGGATATGGGATGGTTGAAAAGGAAGCACTCGCATGTGTCTATGGGGTAAAAAAGATGCACCAGTACCTTTTTGGCAGAAGGTTCGAGTTAGAAACGGACCACAAGCCATTAACATCCCTGTTGTCCGACAGCAAGGCTGTCAATGCCAATGCGTCAGCTCGCATACAGCGATGGGCTCTCACGCTGGCTGCGTATGATTACACCATACGGCACCGGCCAGGCACTGAAAATTGCACTGACATGCTCAGCAGGCTCCCACTGACGACCACCGAGGGGGCGTCGGAGCAAAGCGCGGAGATGGTCATGGCCGTTGAGGCTTTTGACACCGCAGGCTCCCCCATCACAGCCCTCCAGATCAAAATCTGGACCAACAGAGATCCCCTCCTATCACTGATAAAGAAATGTGTCCTAACTGGGGATTGGGCGCCCGCACACGGAGCATGCCCCGAGGAGGTCAGACCGTTTCACAGACGAATGGATGAGCTCTCCATCCAAGCCGACTGCCTACTATAGGGCAGCTGGGTAGTCATACCCCAGAAAGGAAGGGAAGCTTTCATCAGGGAACTCCACAGCAAGCACCCAGGCATTGTGCTAATGAAGGCCATTGCCCGGTCACAATGTATGGTGGCCGGGAATTGACTCAGACCTGGAACACTGGGTACGCAGGTGCACGACGTGTGCTCAGCTGGGAAATGCCCCAAGGGTGGCCCCCCTCAGCCTGTGGCCCTGGCCCACCAAGCCATGGTCACGCATTCACGTAGACTACGTGGGCCCGTTTATGAGAAAAATGTTCCTGATTGTTGTCGATGCATACTCAAAATGGATCGAGTGCATCATATTGAATTCGTGCACGACATCCACCACTGTGGAGAGTCTGCGCACTGTATTTGCGACCCACGGCTTGCCAGACATCCTAGTTAGCGACAATGGCCCGTGCTTTACTAGCTATGAATTCCAGGAGTTTATGTTGGGTAATGGTATCAAACACGTCAGGACAGCGCCGTTCAAGCCGGCTTCCAATGGCCGGGCGGAACGTGCGGTTCAAATTATAAAACAGGGCATGCTGCGAATTCAAGGACCCTCCCTTCAGTACCGCCTATCGCGCCTCCTGCTAGCCTACAGGTCCTGCCCGCATTCGCTCACGTGAGTCTCGCCCGCGGAACTACTCATGAAACATGCGCTTAAATGCAGCTGTCCCTCATTCATCCTGCTCTGTCGGATATTGTTGAGGGCAAGCGCCAGTCCCAAATCGAGTGCCATGATCGCAACTCAGTGGGGAGATGCATAGAAATCAATGACCCTGTATTCGTTCTCAATCACACATTGGGACACAAGTAGCTTGAGAGCATTGTAATCGGCAAAGAGGGGAATAGGGTCATAGTGGTCAGACTTAACAATGGGCAGATATGCCGCAAACATCTGGACCAGGTAAAGAAAAGGTTCAGCATGGACACTGAGAAACCTGAAGAAGACCATGGGATGTCAACCACACCACTGCCAGTGAACGAGCATCAAGGACATTCACCAGCATGCGCAGTCCCTGCGGACAGGCCGGAACCAACTCAGGCGACAAAGACACATGCCACGGCTCAACCACCAGATTGGTTGGTGCTCAAGACACAAAGAAAGCTTTTCGACCACCAAGATTTGTTGGAGCCTTATCGCGGAAACAGCCCACTAACAAAGGAACAGGCCGAATACATGATTTTGCTCTTTTAGTTGTACTGCCTCAGGCAAAGGACAGTTGAACTTTTTGGTGCGAAAAGAAGCATTTTGCAGGTATGAGAGTGGCAGGTTTCGGCTGCCATCTCTCCTCCTCTTCCACGCTTACTCGGTTCGTTGAGACACACAAGGACTGAGTACTCCGTCTGGGACGGAGTGAAGAAACACCATCTATGAGCAAAGTGAGCCTCGCTATTTCGACTAGGAAGCTGACCTTGAGACTGGACTTGAATACCACAGATTCGTACAGAACCAGAAGATACGCCTCATCAGGAGAAGCAGCGAGTAAGCCAGAGGAGTAATTGGTGAGCATTTATCCCAGCCCACACATCTTTAAGACCACCACATAGTGTGAAGAGGTGTTGTGTGTTCCAACCAAGCCTTAGGGGTTTAGTGGGGAGGTTTTTGCATGGATTGTAAACGTACGCACAATTCTGTTGGACAGACTTGGTGTGCACTTTTGAATCTGGATCTAGCTATAACTGTGTATTTCTGTTCATCACTATAATTCCGGTATCTAGAACTGTTGTAAGGGGGGGTTGATTAAAAACCACCAAGGGCAAAACCACTTACATGGACTTGGTGTAAGTTAGGACACAAGCAGCCGAGTTTTGGATGACCTCAAGTTTACATAGGGTAGAATGTGGGAGGCCAGCCAGGAGTGCATTGGAATAGACAAGTCTAGAGGTAGCAAAGGCATGGATAAGGGTTTCAGCAGCAGATGAGCTGAGGCAAGGGCGGAAACGGTTGATGTTATGGAAATAGGCGGTCTTAGTTAAGGCGCGGATATGTGGTCAGAATCTCAACTCGGTCAAATATAACAACATAAGAAATAGGAGCAGGAGTAGGCCATTCGGTCCCTCGAGCCTGCTCCGCCATTTAATACGATCATGGCTGATCCGATCATGGACTCAGGTCCACTTCCCTGCCCGATCCCTTGTTCCCTTATCGGTTAAGAAATTGTCGATCTCTGTCTTAAATTTATTCAATGTCCCAGCTTCCACAGCTCTCTGAGGCAGTGAATTCCACAGATTTACAACCCTCTGAGAGAAGAAATTCCTCCTCATCTCAGTTTCAAATGGGCGGCCCCTTATTGTAAGATTATGGTACCAACGATATAGGTAAAAAAACAGGATGAGGTCTTACGAGACGAATTTAGGGAGCTAGGAGCTAAATTAAAAAGTAGGACCTCAAAAGTAGTAATCTCAGGATTGCTACCAGTGCCACGTGCTAGTCAGAGTAGGAATCGCAGGATAGCTCAGATGAATACGTGGTTTGAGGAGTGGTGCAGAATGGAGGGATTCAAATTCCTGGGACATTGGAACCGGTTCTGGGGGTGGTGGGACCAGTACAAACCAGACGGTCTGCACGTGGGCAGGACCGGAACCAATGTTCTAGGGGGAGTGTCTGCTAGTGATGTGGGGAGGAGTTAAACTAATATGGCAGGGGGATGGGAACCAATGCAGGGAGACAGAGAGAAGTAGAATGGGGGCAGAAGCAAAAGCTAGAAAGAAGAAATGTAAAAGTGAAGAGCAATCTAAGGCAAAAAGCAAAAAGGCCACATTGCAGCAAAATTCTATAGGGGCAAAGTGTGTTCGAAAGACGAGCCTGAAGGCTTTGTGCCTCAATGTGAGGAGTATTCGGAATAAGGTGGACGAATTAACTGTGCAGATAGCAGTTAACGGTTATGATGTAATTGACATCACGGAGACATGGCTCCAGGGTGACCAAGGCTGGGAACTTAACATCCAGGGGTATTCAACATTTAGGAAGGATAGACTGAAAGGAAAAGGAGGCGGGGTGGCATTGCTGGTTAAAGAGGAAATTAATGCAATAGTAAGAAAGGACATTAGCTTGGATGATGTGGAATCGATTTGGGTGGAGCTACGGAATATCAAAGGGCAGAAAACGCTAGTGGGAGTTGTGTACAGACCACCAAACAGTAGTAGTGAGGTTGGGGACAGCATCAAACAAGAAATTAGGGATGCGTGCAATAAAGGTACAGCAGTTATCATGGGTGACTTTAATCTATGTATTGATTGGGCTAACCAAATTGGTAGCAATGCGGTGAAGGAGGATTTCCTGGAGTGTATTAGGGATGGTTTTCTAGACCAATATGTCGAGGAACCAACTAGGGAGCTGGCCATCCTAGATTGGATGATGTGTAATGAGAAAGGACTAATTAGTAATCTTATTGTGTGAGGCCCCTTGGAGAAGAGTGACCATAACATGGTAGAATTCTTTATTAAGATGGAGAGTGACACAGTTAATTCAGAAACTAGGGTCCTGAACTTAAGGAAAGGTAACTTCGACGGTTTGAGGCGTGAATTGGCTAGAATAGACTGGCAAATGATACTTAAAGGGTTGACGGTGGCTAGGCAATGGCAAACATTTAAAGATCACATCAATGAACTTCAGCAATTGTACATCCCTGTCTGGAGTAAAAATAAAACGGGGAAGGTGGTGCAACCGTGGCTAACAAGGGAAATTAAGGCTAGTGTTAAATCCAAGGAAGAGGCATATAAATTGGCCAGAAAAAACAGCAAACCTGAGGACTGGGAGAAATTTAGAATTCAGCAGAGGAGGACAAAGGGTTTAATTAACAGGAGGAAAACAGAGTACGAGAAGAAGCTAGCCGGGAACATAAAAACTGACTGCAAAAGCTTCTATAGATATGTGAAAAGAAAAAGATTAGTGAAGACAAACGTAGGTCCCTTGCAGTCAGATTCAGGTGAATTTTTTATGGGGAACAAAGAAATGGCAGACCAATTGAACAAATACTTTGGTTCTGGCTTCACGAAGGAAGACACAAATAACCTTCCGGAAGTATTAGGGGACCTAGGGTCTAGTGAGAGGGAGGAACTGAAGGATATCCTTATTAGGCAGGCAATTGTGTTAGGGAAATTGATGGGATTGAAGGCCGATAAATACCCAGGGCTTGATAGTCTGCATCCCAGAACTTAACGAAGTGGCCCTAGAAATAGTGGATGCATTGGTAATCATTTTCCAACAGTCTATCGACTCTGGATCAGTTCCTATAGACTGGAGGGTAGCTAATGTAACACCACCTTTTAAAAAGGGAGGGAGAGAGAAAGCGAGTAATTATAGACTGGTTAGCCTGACATCAATAGTGGGGAAAATGTTGGAATCAATTATTAAGGATGAAATAGCAGCGCATTTGGAAAGCAGTGACAGGATCAGTCCAAGTCAGCATGGATTTATGAAGGGGAAATCATGCTTGACAAATCTTCTGAAATTTGTTGAGGATGTAACTAGTAGAGTGGACAAGGGAGAACCAGTGGATGTGGTGTACTTGGATTTCAAAAGGCTTTTGACAAGATCCCACACAAGAGATTGGTGTGCAAAATCAAAGCACATGGTAATGGGGGTAATATACTGATGTGGATGGAGAACTGGTTGGCAGACAGGAAGCAGAGAGTCGGGATAAACGGGTCCTTTTCAGAATGGCAGGCAGTGACTAATGGAGTGCCGCGGGGCTCAGTGCTAGGACCCCAGCTCTTTACAATATACATCAATGATTTAGATGAAGGAATTGAGTGTAATATCTCCAAGTTTGCAGATGACACTAAATTGGGTGGCAGTGTGAGCTGTGAGGGGGTCGCTAAGAGGCTGCAGGTTGACTTGGACAAGTTAGGTGAGTGGGCAAATGCATGCCAGATGCAGTATAATGTGGATAAATGTGAGGTTAACCACTTTGGGAGCAAAAACGCGAAGACAGAATATTATCTGAATGGCGGCAGATTAGGAAAAAGGGAGGTGTAACGAGACCTAGGTGTCATAGTTCATCAGTCATTGAAAGTTGGCATACAGGTACAGCAGGCGGTGAAGAAGGTCATTTAGGACTGAGACGAGGAGAAACTTCTTCACTCAGAGAGTTGTTAACCTGTGGAATTCCCTGCTGCAAAGAGTTGTTGATGCCAGTTCATTGGATATATTGAAGAGGGAGTTAGATATAGCTCTTGCGGCTCAGGGGATCAAAAGGTATGGAGAGAAAGCAGGAAAGGAGTACTGAGGTAATGATCACCTATTTTCTATGTTTCTATGCCCCCTAGTTCTAATCTCCCCGATCAGTGGAAACATTCTCTCTGCATCCACCTTGTCAAGCCCGCTAATAATCTTACACATTTCGATAAGATCACCTCTCATTCTTCTGAATTCCAATGAGTAGAGGTCCAACGTAGTCAACCTTTCCCCCTAAGTCAACCCTCTCATCTCCGGCATCAACCTAGTGAACCGTCTCTGAACTGCCTCCAAAGCAAGTATATCCTTTCGTAAATATGGAAACCAAAATTGTATGCAGTATTCCTGGAGTGGCCTCACCAATACCCTGTATAACTGCAGCAAGACTTCCCTGCATTTATACTCCATCCACTTTGCAATAAAGGCCAAGATTCCATTGGCCTTGCTTATGACTTGCTGTACCTGCATACTAGCCTTTTGTGTTTCATGCACAAGTACCCCCAGGTCCCGCTGTACTGCAGCACTTTGCAATTTTTCTCCATTTAAATAATAACTTGTTCTTTGATTTTTTTTTCTGCCAAAGTGCATGACCCCTCACTTTCCAACATTATACTCCATCTGCCAAATTTTTACCCACTCACTTAGCCTGTCTTTGTCCTTTTGCAGATTTTGTGTGTCCTCCTCACACATTGCTTTTCCTCCCATCTTTATATTGTCAGAAAACTTGGCTACGTTACACTCGGTCCTTTCTAGGTTGCAAACAGTGGTTCAGCATCAGACAGGAGCTAGGGAGAGGAATGGAGTCAATTGCTAGAGAACAGAGTTTGTGGTGGGGAACGAAGACAAAATGGCCCAGAAATTCCTCTGAGTGTCTTCTCGCGGGCAATTGCCTCCTCGCTGGGATATTTTTTACGAATTTACCTGGTGGTCTAGGAGGCCTTCTCCTCCCGCACTGCGAAGCGCGCTACCGTGCAGAGGATCCCGACGCAGAAGATGCAGTCATGTGTGACTGCTCAGCCAATCGGGTAAACATTTCACAGGTTCCCATTAATCGCACTGAGACTCGCGTATCTACGAATTCTCAGTGCTATTAATGGGAACAAAAGCAATCACACAAAATAATTTAAAAAAAACAGACCACACATATTTAAAATTAATTGAAATTAAAGTTATTATGTTTTATAAAAATAAAATATTTTCCCGATTTTTAAAAAAGTTTTTTTAATTATGGTTAAAAATAAACTTACCGTAGTGGGGAGGGTTTTTAAGAATAAAATGTGTTTTTATAACTTTATTTTAAAATGTTTTTGTGTATTTTTAAACACTTGCGCCTGTAAAAGTAGGCTATACGCCTGCTTTTTCAGGCACAAGATTTTTGAGGACATTTGCTGGGTAAGATATGCATAAATATCGGAAATCTTGCCCTGCAAGTGTCCTCACTCCCGATCTGCGAATGATCTGTCAAGCTAGAAACGTGACAGATCGGAAAAGCTGGATTTCAGCACATTGCGCGCTGAAAACCGGCTTTTCTGATGCCTTCCCAGGTCCGTAGAAACTTCGTACGGACCCGGGACATCGGAATTGTCTTCGCTCTTCCCAATATTTAATTGGAGGAAATTTCTGCTCATCCGGTACTGGATATCAGACAAGTAATCTGACAATTTAGATACAGTGGAGGGGTGGTGGTTGTTGTAATAATAACAGTAACAATGATCCTTTAAAAAAGGAGGCGAACAAAAAGCAGGAAACTGTTGTGAGAATGCTGGGGCTCATTATTAAGGAAGCAATAGCGGGACATTTGGAAAAACATGATTCAATCAAGCAGAGTCAGCATGGTTTTATGAAAGGGAAATCACGTTTGACAAATTTGCTGGAGTTCTTTGAGGATGTAACGAGCAGGATGGATAAGGGAGAACCAGTGAATGTGGTATATTTGGATTTCCAGAAGGCATTCGATAAGGTGCCACGTAAGAGGTTACTGCACAAGATAAAAGCTCACGTGGTGGGTGTAATATATTAGCATGGATAGAAGATTGACTAAGTAACAGAAAACAGAGTCTTGGGATAAATAGGTCATTTTCCGGTTGGCAAATAGTGACTAGTGGGGTGCCGCAGGGATTGGTGCTCGGTCCTTGACTATTTACAATCTATATTAATGACTTGGATGAAGAGACCGAGTGTAACGTAGCCAAGTTTGCTGATGATACAAAGATGGGTGGGAAAGCAAATTGTGAAGAGGACACAAAAAATCTGCAAAGGGATATAGACAGGCTAAGTGATGTGATGTTATCCACTTTGGCAGAAAAAATAGAAAAGCAAATTATAATTTAAATGGAGAAAAATTGCAAAGTGCTGCAGTACAGAGAGACCTGGGGGTCCTTGTGCATGAAACACAAAAGGTTAGTATGCAGGTACACAAGTAATCAGGAAGGCAAATGAAATGTTGGCCCTTATTGCAAGGGGGATAGAGTATAAAAGCAGAGAAGTCCTGCTACAACTGTACAGGGTATTGGTAAGGCCACACCTCGAGTACTGCGTACAGTTTTGGTTTCCGTATTTAAGGGAGGATTATACATGCATTGGAGGCTGTTCAGAGAAGGTTCACTAGGTTGATTCCGGAGTTGAGGGGGTTGACTTATGAGGACAGGTTGAGTAGATTGGGCCTATACACATTGGAGTTCAGAAGAATGAGAGGGGATCTTATTGAAACTTATAAGGTAATGAGGGGGCTCGGCAAGGTGGATGCAGAGAGGATATTTCCACTCAGGGGAAACTAAAACTAGGAGACATAGTCTTAGAATAAGGGGACACCCATTTAAAACTGAGACGAGGAGAAATTTCTTCTCTTAGAGGGTTGTAAATCTATTGAATTCTCTGCCCCAGAGAGCTGTGGAGGCTGGGTCATTGAATATATTTAAGACGGAGATAGATAGATTTTTGAGCGACAAGGGAGTCAAGGGTAATGGAGAGCGGGCAGGGAAGTGGAGCTGAGTCCATGATCAGATCAGCCATGATCTTACTGAATGGCGGAGTCGGCTCGAGGGGCCAAATGGCCTAATCCTGTTCCTATTTCTTATGTTCTTATGTAGATGATGAACAGCAGCACCACTTGGCTATTCTTTCTTTCTTTCTCTCTCCCTCTCTCCTTCTCCTTCTCTCCCTTTACCTCTCATTCCCTCCCCCATAGATCCTCTGGGGTTGGCCTTGTATACCCAACTTTCCCCTCCCAGGGACAGAGAAGCCTCAACTCCACCTTTCAGCAGCATAGTCCCCTCAGTATCGTTGCACTGCTAAGACTTAATCATTTCACAGTCCCAACAATTACAATAGGTACAATTATAATTTATCTCTAAGACCACTTACTTCCACCTCTGCAATATTGCCTGCCTTCTTCATACCTCACCCCCACTGACGACATCCATGCCTTCATTGAATATATTCAAGTCACAGATAGATAGATTTTTAACCAATAAGGGAATTAAGGGTTACGGGGAGAGGGCGGGTAAGTGGAGCTGAGTCCATGGCCAGATCAGCCATGATCTTGTTGAATGGCGGAGCAGGCTCGAGGGGCTAGATGACCTACTCCTGTTCCTAATTCTTATGTTCTTATGTTCATTGCTACTGCCTGGCTCAAGTTCTATAATGTGCTCCGTGCCAGTCTCCCAAACTCAAATGATCAATGTTCTGCACATCAGTACATTTCTTGTCCACAGTGTGTCTATCTAATTAGTTTTCCATGTGCTAATTGTTGTTTTTCTTGTATGTTCTTTTCTGCATAGTACCTTGATCATGATGAAGCGTGTTTAGCTGGAGTTGCAAGGATGTCAATACGGATGGGTGATATTCGACGTGGAGTCAACCAGGCAATCAGACACACCAGCAGAGTTCTGAAGAAAGACTGTGGTGTTATTCTAGAGAGCATGAAGGTATAAGATGATCCCTGGATAAGTCAGTGGATAAGTGGAACTACAGGGCATAAGAGAAGTCCCAGCAAACTCAAGTAGCAGGAATGATATTAGAATTATCAAGACAAACTATGGAAAAGGTACCAAGATTGGAGCCCTCGTTGCTCCTCACAAGGACTAGTTTTTAAAGAAAGTGTGTTTATGTTGGTGGAGATTCAAGATAGTAAGTGCAATACATAGTACAAAACAAGAATTTTTGGGACTCTTTGCTATACTTGATAATGTTGGTTAGTTTAGGGATAGCATGATGCCTCTGAGCGATGGGGTTGTAGATTTAAACCCAGCCTAGAAAATGTACTTGCTATCTAATAGATAGGCAGTTGGCAGAGGTGATTCAATCTGAGGCATTCTCATGTTCCACTAGGAACTAGCTCAGAATGGTATTAACAATAGGTCACAAACTTGTTTTTTTTAAAGGAACTGGTTGGGGACTGGTGTGTGCCACAGAGGCTTCCTATGAAACCAAGAAAAATATATATCAAGTATGTGCAGATGTATAATGTGTGTACATTTAACAAGTTATTTTCTTGACATAACGCCTTCAAAATCAAATCTCTCATTAGAAAAAAACTTCTAAAAAATACATTTATGCAGGTTACATACATAACAAGAACAATTAATATTGATAGCATTTTTCGGAACTGGACACTAAATATATTCAAAAAGGAGTTAGATGTAGTCCTTACTACTAGGGGGATCAAGGGGTATGGCGAGAAAGCAGGAATGAGGTACTGAAGTTGCATGTTCAGCCATGAACTCATTGAATGGTAGTGCAGGCTAGAAGGGGCGAATGGCCTACTCCTACACCTATTTTCTATGTTTCTATGACAGGGAACCGATTGAGTGCAGTTATTGGGGCTAAAATTCCAGCCTCACCGAGTCCGTATGAAGTGCGCACAGACCCGGCGAGGCTTCACAAAAGCCGGTTTTCGGGGAACAATGCGCATGCTTTTCTGATCTGTCAAGATTTCTCTTAACAGATTCTCCGCATCCCCAAGAAAGGACATTCGCGCGGGAGAGATTGGGCTATTTGCCCATCCCTTGCCCAGCAAATCTCCTTCAAACTTTTATGCCTGGTGAAAGCAGGCACATAGCCTACTTTTACCAGCGTAAGGGATTTAAATTTAAATACACATTTTTATAGTAAAAACCCTGTCCATTAAGGCAAGTTTATTTTTAACACTTAAAACACACACAAAAAAATCCCCCCCCCAATTTTTTTTCTAAAACATTTAATTACATTTAATTTCAATTAATTTTAAATATGTGAGGTGTTTTATTTATATTATGCAGTGTTTGGGTGTTTTAGCGGGGTTTCTCATTGAATGGGAACTCACACAAACAGAGTTCCCATTATTAGCAATGAGAATGCTGCATCGTGATTGGTTGTCCAGGCCTATGTGACTCCAGCTTGGGCTTGCATACCTCGAAGACAGTGCCCCATGCACTGCGCAGCGAATCTAGGCCTCCGACCGGGATCTTGCGTTTCTCCAAGACCAACAGGTAGATTCATAGACTTTTTTCTGGGTCGGAAGCGTTCGTACAAAGGAAGCCTCCAACCTCAATTTTAGGCCCGCTATGTTTGTTTCTGCTGAGAAATATTTGTAGTCACATCACTAATAAACCGATGTAAGAAAAACGTAATTGTCATTGGCCCGGATATTCCAGGGCCTATGACCGTGAACGCACAGCGTACGTAAGTGCTACGCATGTTCCGGGTTTGCACATGCGATGCACATGTGCGAAAATCAGAACTTGCGATCTGTCAAGTTGCCACAGGAAATGGACATTTGCTGGTGCAGAGTCGAATGCCCACGAAACCCTTACACCTGGCCAAAGCAGGTGTATGGCCTTTTACCAGAGTAAGGGTTTAAATAAATATTGAGAGAATATTTTTCAAATGATTTAATCATTCAAAAACCTTTAAAATGAGTTTGTTATTTTTGGCCCCATGAAAAATGTTTACATTTATTTTTCAAAAAGTTAAACTTTTGTTTTAAATGTTTAATTAAATTGTATTTTAATTAATTTTGACCATGTGATGATTTATTTTTAATTAAGTGCTGTGATAGTGTGTTTTCTAGGGGATTCCAATTATGCTTATGAGGATTCCGTATATAAATGGAATTCCCATCAGCATAATGGGAATCCCCCTTTGTGATTAGTTGGCCTGGCCCATGTACATTCCTGTCTGGCGTAAAAATAAAAAAGGGAAGGTGGCTCAACCGTGGCTATCAAGGGAAATCAGGGATAGTATTAAAGCCAAGGAAGTGGCATACAAATTGGCCAGAAATAGCAGCGAACCCGGGGACTGGGAGAAATTTAGAACTCAGCAGAGGAGGACAAAGGGTTTGATTAGGGCAGGGAAAATGGAGTACGAGAAGAAGCTTGCAGGGAACATTAAGGCGGATTGCAAAAGTTTCTATAGATATGTAAAGAGAAAAAGGTTAGTAAAGACAAAGGTAGGTCCCCTGCAGTCAGAATCAGGGGAAGTCATAACGGGGAACAAAGAAATGGCGGACCAATTGAACAAGTACTTTGGTTCGGTATTCACTGAGGAGGACACAAACAACCTTCCGGATATAAAAGGGGTCGGAGGGTCTAGTAAGGAGGAGGAACTGAGGGAAATCCTTATTAGTCGGGAAATTGTGTTGGGGAAATTGATGGGATTGAAGGCCGATAAATCCCCAGGGCCTGATGGACTGCATCCCAGAGTACTTAAGGAGGTGGCCTTGGAAATAGTGGATGCATTGACAGTCATTTTCCAATATTCCATTGACTCTGGATCAGTTCCTATGGAGTGGAGGGTAGCCAATGTAACCCCACTTTTTAAAAAAGGAGGGAGAGAGATAACAGGGAATTATAGACCGGTCAGCCTGACATCGGTAGTGGGTAAAATGATGGAATCAATTATTAAGGATGTCATAGCAGTGCATTTGGAAAGAGGTGATATGATAGGTCCAAGTCAGCATGGATTCGTGAAAGGGAAATCATGCTTGACAAATCTTCTGGAATTTTTTGAGGATGTTTCCAATAGAGTGGACAAGGGAGAACCAGTTGATGTGGTATATTTGGACTTTCAGAAGGCTTTCGACAAGGTCCCACACATGAGATTAATGTGCAAAGTTAAAGCACATGGGATTGGGGGTAGTGTGCAGACATGGATTGAGAACTGGTTGTCAGACAGGAAGCAAAGAGTAGGAGTAAATGGGGACTTTTCAGAATGGCAGGCAGTGACTAGTGGGGTACCGCAAGGTTCTGTGCTGGGGCCCCAGCTGTTTACACTGTATATTAATGATTTAGACGAGGGGATTAAATGTAGTATCTCCAAATTTGCGGATGACACTACGTTGGGTGGCAGTGTGAGCTGCGAGGAGGATGCTATGAGGCTGCAGAGCGACTTGGATAGGTTAGGTGAGTGGGCAAATGCATGGCAGATGAAGTATAGTGTGGATAAATGTGAGGTTATCCACTTTGGTGGTAAAAACAGAGAGACAGACTATTATCTGAATGGTGACAGATTAGGAAAAGGGGAGGTGCAACGAGACCTGGGTGTCATGGTACATCAGTCATTGAAGGTTGGCATGCAGGTACAGCAGGCGGTTAAGAAAGCAAATGGCATGTTGGCCTTCATAGCGAGGGGATTTGAGTACAGGGGCAGGGAGGTGTTGCTACAGTTGTACAGGGCCTTGGTGAGGCCACACCTGGAGTATTGTGTACAGTTTTGGTCTCCTAACCTGAGGAAGGACATTCTTGCTATTGAGGGAGTGCAGCGAAGGTTCACCAGACTGATTCCCGGGATGGCGGGACTGACCTATCAAGAAAGACTGGATCAACTGGGCTTGTATTCACTGGAGTTCAGAAGAATGAGAGGGGACCTCATAGAAACGTTTAAAATTCTGACGGGTTTAGACAGGTTAGATGCAGGAAGAATGTTACCAATGTTGGGGAAGTCCAGAACCAGGGGACACAATCTAAGGATAAGGGGTAAGCCATTTAGGACCGAGATGAGGAGGAATTTCTTCACCCAGAGAGTGGTGAACCTGTGGAATTCTCTACCACAGAAAGTTGTTGA
The DNA here is from genome assembly GCF_044704955.1 of Pristiophorus japonicus. Lineage (NCBI taxonomy): Eukaryota > Metazoa > Chordata > Chondrichthyes > Pristiophoridae > Pristiophorus > Pristiophorus japonicus. The sequence goes on along the minus strand of NC_091978.1, from coordinate 175,502,688 downwards.
GGCCAATTCACTAAATATATTCAAAAAGGAGTTAGATGAAGTCCTTACTACTAGGGGAATCAAGGGGTATGGTGAGAAAGCAGGAATAGGGTACTGAAGTTGCATGTTCAGCCATGAACTCATTGAATGGCGGTGCAGGCTAGAAGGGCCGAATGGCCTACTCCTGCAACTATTTTCTATGTATCTATGTGATCCCAGGGATGCTTGCAATCTGCATGCACCCCTGGGATACGTGAGCCTTTTCGCAGACTTATGCTTGCAGGCCCAGGAGCGCGAGTCTTCAAAGGTAAGGAGGCACCAGGTGGGTGCAGAGTTTACTTGCAGTTCGGAGGCATTTGCCCATGGCAAGCCTCTGACCACAATTTCCAGTCCAATGTGTTGACAACAGTGTCCTGGTAATGTGGTTTTCCTACTGTGGTCTTTTTTTGTTGAAGAATTATGAAGGAAGATGACCTAGTTAAACGATTCATGGATAGTAAGGTAACTATTGTTTTCATTTGTCAGCTGAACATAAAAGGAAACCTTTATCTCTTGCTAGGAAATTAACTACATGGACTGTTAATATTGGGCAATAACTGTCCCCCGGTTTCAGTGCTTTCAGGAAGAGCACACATTTATTAGGCCGAAAATTGCTGTGAGAGGCTTCCTTCAAACGAACTCCTCCGGCCCAAAAAAAAAGTCTACGAAAATACCTGGAGGTCCCGGAGGAACATAGGCTTCCGGTCGGAGGCCTTCATTCACTGCGCAGCGTACAGGAACATGTCTTCCAGATACGTACACATATGCTGGAATCACGTGGGCCTGGACCAATAATCACTGTCTAGTATTCTCATTGATAATAATGGGAGCTCTATTTGTACGGGCTCCCATTACTGTCAATGAGAATACGCCCCCTAAAACAAGAAAGAACACAATAAATTCAAAAAACACGTCACATATTTAAAATCAATTGAAATTGAATGTAATTACCTGTATATGTTTCAGAAAAAAAATTGATTTTTTTTAATCGGTTTTAATAAGGTTAAAAAAAAACTTAGCTTAATCAAGAGGGTTTCTAATATAAAAATGGGGGATTAAATTTAATTTTTCTTTGTTTTAAAATCTCTGCCCCGTAGATGTCCTTCCTTGCGGGGATGAGTAGGATCTGACAAAAAAGATTTTGACAGATCGGAAAAGCCAATTCTCAGCGCATGCACGTCACACGTCGAAAACCGGCTTTTACACGGCCTCACAGATCATACGGACCTGGCAAGGCCAGAATTTTCGACCCATTGTGTATCATACATACTGCTATTTGTTAGTAATCAAGTCCACATATGCATAAACACATAAAGTCTTGATGTATGCAAGTTGTTACTAAACCCTAATTTTGCTCCAGAAATATACTTACTTTCTTACATATAGGTTTGGTTTTTGCTTGCTTGACCTGCTGCAAATCATAAGACATGCATATTTTCCTGTTTCATGAGCAATTTCAAATGTTTTGAACAGAAAGGTAATTGCTATTTAGGATACTCCTAACACATTGGGCTCAATTTTCCCCAGTGATTCGCGTGGTTTTTTTTGAGCAGGCTAAGTTGAAAAACCACAGTTTACCCAATCAATTTACACCAGTGTAAGTCAATTAGTTACGATTTTTTTAGGTCCGGTTTTTTTCAGCCAAAGGGGGTGTAACCAGCCACCTACGCCAATTAGGGAAGTTTGGCCAGGTGAGAATTACTCCAGTTGTGCTTAGGCCACCGTATGTGGCCTCTGCAGAAAAACCTTTCCTAGAGTTAAGGAAATCGGCGCAGGTAAGGAAATCGGCGCAGCAGCTGCCCAGACACACTTAAAATAATTGAAAAACACAGAGCAGCAACTTACCTCCAACCCCGCCCGAAGGCTGTCGGGGAGTCCCATTCTTAGTTCCCGGTTTACAAAAACAGGAAGGCTGTTCGATCCTATTCTCGGTTCACTCTCAAAGTCACACACACACACATACACACACACAGCGCGAGACAGACAGGCAAGCCCTTTGGGCAGGATTGGAGGTAAGTTGCTGCTATGTGTTTTTCAATTATTTTAATGTATTGGGAGCTGGCTGTATAGAAACATAGAAAATAGATGCAGGAGTAGGACATTCGGCCCCTCGATCCTGTACTGCCATTCAATAAGATCATGGCTGATCATTCCCTCAGTACCCTTTTCCTGCTTTCTCTCCATACCCCTTGAGCCCCTAAGACGTAAGGACCATATCTAACCCCCTCTTGAATATATCCAATGAATTGGCATCAACAACTCTCTGCGGTAGGGAATTCCATAGGTTAACAACTCTCTGATTGAAGAAGTTTCTCCTTATCTCAGTCCTAAATGGCCTACTCCTTATCCTAAGACTATGTCCCCTGGTTCTGGACTTCCCCAACATCGGGAACATTCTTCCCGCATCTAACCTGTCCAGTCCCGTCAGAATCTTATATGTTTCTATGAGATCTCCTCTCATCCTTCTAAACTCCAGTGAATAAAGGCCCAGTTGATCCAGTCTCTCCTCATATGACAGTCCAGCCATCCCTGGAATTAGTCTGGTGAATCTTCGCTGCACTCCCTCAATAGCAAGAACATCCTTCCTCAGATTAGGAGACCAAAACTGAACACAATATTCCAGGTGAGGCCTCACTAAGGCCCTGTACAACTGCAGTAAGACCTCCCTGCTCCTATACTCAAATCCCCTAGCTATGAAGGCCAACATACCATTTGCCTTCTTCACCGCCTGTTGTATCCTGCATGCCCACTTTCAGTGACTTATGAACCATGACACCCAGATCTCGTTGCACCTCCCCTTTTCCTAATCTGCCACCATCTAGATAATATTCTGCCTTCGTGTTTTTGCCCCCAAAATGGATAACCTCACATTTATCCACATTATACTGCATCTGCCATGCATTTGCCAACTCACCTAACCTATCCAAGTCACCCTGCAGCATCTTAGCGTCCTCCTCACAGCTCACACCGCCACCCAGTTTAGTGTCATCCGCAAACTTAGAGATATTACACTCAATTCTTTCATCTAAATCGTTAATGTATATTGTAAAAAGCTGGGGTCCCAGCATTGACCCCTACGGCACTCCACTAGTCACTGCCTGCCATTCTGAAAAGGACTCATTTATCCCGACTCTCTGCTTCCTGTCTGCCAACCAGTTCTCTATCCACGTCAATACATTACCCCCAATACCATGCGCTTTGATTTTGCACACCAATCTCTTGTGTGGGACCTTGTCAAAAGCCTTTTGAAAGTCCAAATACACCACATCCACTGGTTCTCCCTTGTCCACTCTGCTCGGTACATCCTCAAAAAATTCCAGAACATTCGTCAAGCATGATTTCCCTTTCATAAATCCATGCTGACTTGGACCAATCCTGTCACTGCTTTCCAAATGCGCTGCTATTTCATCCTTAATGATTGATTTCAACATTTTCCCCACTACTGATGTCAGGCTAGCCGGTCTATAATTACCTGTTTTCTCTCTCCCTTTTTAAAAAAGTGATGTTACATTAGCTACCCTCCAGTCCATAGGAACTGATCCCGAGTTGATAGACTGTTGGAAAATGATCGCCAATGCATCCACTATTTCTAGGGCCACTTACTTTAAGTACTTTGGGATGTAGACTATCAGGGGATTTATCGGCCTTCAATTCCATCAATTTCCCTAACACAATTTCCCGCCTAATAAGGATATCCTTCAATACTTCCTTCTCACTAGACCTATTGTCCCCTAGTACAATCGGAAGGTTATTTGTACCTTCCTTCGTGAAAACAGAACCGAAGTATTTGTTCAATTGGTCTGCCATTTCTTTGTTCCCCATTATAAATTCACCTGAATCCGACTGCAAGGGACCTACGTTTGTCTTCACTAATCTTTTTCTCTTCACATATTTAAAGAAGCTTTTGCAGTCAGTTTTTATGTTCCCTGCAAGCTTCCTCTCGTACTCTATTTTCCTCCTCTTAATTAAACCCTTAGTCTTCCTCTGTTGAATTCTAAATTTCTCCCAGTCCTCAGGTTTGTTGCTTTTTCTAGCCTCTTCCTTGGCTTTAACACTATCCTTAATTTCCCTTGTTGACCATAGTTTAGCCACCTTCCCTATTTTATTTTTCTCCAGACAGGGATGTACAATTGCTGAAGTTCATCCATGTGACCTTTAAATGTTTGCCATTGCTTATCCACCGTCAACCCTTTAAGTATCCTTTGCCAGTCTATTCTTGCCAATTCACGCCTCATACCGTCGAAGTTATCTTTCCTTAAGTTCAGACGCTAGTTTCCGAATTAACTGTGTCACTCTCCATCTTAATAAAGAATTCGACCATGTTATGGTCACTCTTCCCCAAGGGGCCTCGCACAACAAGATTGCTAATTAGTCCCATCTCATTACACGTTACCCAGTCTAGGATGGCCACCTCTCTGGTTGGTTCCTCAACATATTGGTCCAGAAAACCATCCCTTATACACTCCAGGAAATCCTCCTCCACCGCATTGCTACCAGTTTGGTTAGCCCAATCAATATATAGATTAAAGTTGCCCATGATAACTGCTGTACCTTTATTGCACACATGTCTTATTTCTTGTTTGATGCTGTCCCCAACCTCACTACTACTGTTTGGTGGTCTGTACACAACTCCCACTAGCGTTTTCTGCCCTTTGGAATTCCGCAGCTCCGCCCATACCGATTCCACATCATCCAGGCTAATGTCCCTCCTTACTATTACATTAATTTCCTCTTTAACCAGCAACGCCACCCTGCCTCCTTTTCCTTTCAGTCTATCCTTCCTAAATGTTGAATACCCTTGGATGATGAGTTCCCAGCCTTGGTCATTCTGGAGCCATATCTCCGTGATGCCAATTACATCATACCCATTAACTGCTATCAGCGCAGTTAATTCATCCACCTTATTCCGAATACTCCTCGCATTGAGGCACAGAGCCTTCAGGCTTGTCTTTGTAACACACTTTGCCCCTTTCGACTTTTGCTGTAATATGGCCCTTTTTGTTTTTTGCCTTGGGTTTCTCTGCCCTCCACTTTTACTATTCTCCTTTCTATCTTTTGCTTCTGACTCCATTTTATTTCCCTCTGTTTCCCTGCATGGTTCCCATTCCCCTGCCATATTAGTTTAACTCCTCCCCAACAGCACTAGCAAACACTCCCCCTGGGACATTGGTTCCGGTCCTGCCCAGGTGCAGACCGTTCGGTTTGTACTGGTCCCACCTCCCCCAGAACCGGTTCCAATGCCCCAGGAATTTGAATCCCTTCCTTCTGCACCACTGCTCAAGCCACGTATTCATCTGAGCTATCCTGCGATTCCTACTCTGACTAGCACGTGGCACTAGTAGCAATCCTGAGATTACTACTTTTGAGGTCCTACTTTTTAATTGAACTCGTAGCTCCCTAAATTCGTCTCGTAGGACCTCATCCCGTTTTTTACCTATATCGTTGGTACCTATATGCACCACGACAACTGGCTGTTCACCCTCCCTTTTCAGAATGTCCTGCACCCGCTCCGAGACATCCTTGACCCTTGCACCAGAGAGGCAGCATACCATCCTGGAGTCTCTGTTGGTGCCGCAGAAACGCCCATCTATTCCCCTTACAATTGAATCCCCTATCACTATCGCTCTCCCACTCTTTTTTTTCGATCCTCCTGTGCAGCAGAGCCAGCCATGGTGCCATGAACTTGGCTGCTGCTGCTCCCCCTGATGAGTCATCCCCCTCAACAGTACTCAAAGCAGTGTATCTGTTTTGCAGGGGGATGACCGCAGGGGATCCTTGCACTGCTCTTCCTGTTGGTCTTCCATTCCCTATCTGGCTGTGGACCTTTTTCCTGCGGTAAGACCAACTCACTAAACGTGCTATTCACATCATTCTCAGCATCGTGCATGCTCCAGAGTGAATCCACCCGCAGCTCCAGTTCCGCAATGCAGTCCGTCAGGATCTGCAGACGGATGCACTTCCCGCACACGTAGTCTTCAGGGACACTGGAAGCGTCCCTGTCTTCCCACGTAGTACAGGAGGAGCAAAACACGTGTCTGAGCTCTCCTACCATGACTTAACCCTTTGATTAACTTAATTTGGCAACAACAATGTGAAAATGTTACTTACTGATAAAGAAAAGAAAAAGAAAAACTACTGACCAATCACCAGCCAATCACTTACCCCCTTGGCTGTGATGTCACCTTTCGATTTCTTTCTACTTGTTTTTTGCCTCCCTGCTGCAGCTGCACCGGCTGGCCTCTCCGATGCTGGGCCTTAAGTAGGCCACCTCGATCTCCCCGCTCCGACTCCCGAGCCTCTCCGATGCTGGGCCTTAAGTAGGCCACCTCGATCTCCCCGCTCCGACTCCCGAGCCTCTCCGATGCTGGGCCTTAAGTAGGCCACCTCGATCTCCCCGCTCCGACTCCCGAGCCTCTCCGATGCTGGGCCTTAAGTCGGCCACCTCGATCTCCCCGCTCCAACTCCCGAGCCTCTCCGATGCTGGGCCTTAAGTAGGCCACCTCGATCTCCCCGATCCGACTCCCGAGCCTCTCCGATGCTGGGCCTTAAGTAGGCCACCTCGATCTCCCCGATCCGACTCCCGAGCCTCTCCGATGCTGGGCCTTAAGTAGGCCACCTCGATCTCCCCGATCCGACTCCCGAGCCTCTCCGATGCTGGGCCTTAAGTAGGCCACCTCGATCTCCCCGCTCTGACTCCCGAGCCTCTCCGATGCTGGGCCTTAAGTAGGCCACCTCGATCTCCCCGTTCCGACTCCCGAGCCTCTCCGATGCTGGGCCTTAAGTAGGCCGCCTCGATCTCCCCGCTCCGCCTCTCGCCGACTCCCGAGCCTCTCCGATGCTGGGTCTTAAGTAGGCCACCTCGATCTCCCCGCTCCGCCTCTCTCCGATGCTGGATCTTAAGTAGGCCGCCTCTATCTCCCCGCTCCGCCTCTCGCCGACTCCCGAGCCTCTCCGATGCTAGGTCTTAAGTAGGCCACCTCGATCTCCCCGCTCCGCCTCTCTCCGATGCTGGATCTTAAGTAGGCCGCCTCGATCTCCACACTCCGCCTCTCGCCGACTCCCGAGCCTCTCCGATGCTGGGTCTTAAGTAGGCCGCCTCGATCTCCCCGCTCCGCCTCTCGCCGACTCCCGAGCCTCTCCGATGCTGGGTCTTAAGTAGGCCGCCTCGATCTCCCCGCTCTGCCTCTCTCCGCCTATGCTTCAGCTCGCATTGTGTCCCTGCTTACAATGGCAGCCCGATCTTTTTGCCGCAGATTAAGGCTCCGCCCCCAAAACTAGAGGTCAGGTTAGGCCACGCCAAAATGAACAAATCCAACGGGGAAACTTAAGAATTTTTTTTTTGCCATACTTAGGCCCCAAAAAATCGTGCATAACTCTTCAAGTACGCCAATAAAATGCTTTGGGGAAAATTGAGCCCGTTGAGCTGCCAATTGCAAGGTAGTTTTGGGGTAGATTCTTTGAATAAGCACTCTCAATACAGAGATTCATGTGATAGGAGTACCTATCAAGAATTTGGGCATTAAGGTCAGCGCCAGAATTCCCGATATGCACTTTGGTCACACAAACTATGCACTCAGAGCCCTTATGTAGTTTCAAGACATGGTATTGTGTTCGGTAGTACTTATATTAGTGGTTTTGTTTAAAATCTATTGCTGAAATAACCCTTGCTATGAAATTCCTATGTGGATCCCAGTATTGATTTCAGAGGTACGAACATTCTGAATGGGGCACCAGGCAAAGGGTTTCCCATCTAGCTTGTTGCTCTATTGGGACTTATCTTTTCAGAGACTTATTACAGGCCTTTTTCCCTTTAATGTCTGTGCTTTAACAAATGCTTGTTGGAGATGTGGGGTTGTGGAGCGCACATCTTGTGAGCAGTTTCTTAACAGGCCAGTCCATTGACTTCAAAATTTGGGCTCTTCTTGTCCTCTATCACACCAGTATTTTTTCCATTGTGAAATGTTTGAATATAGAACTCCACAGAGGAATCCTATAAAATTATTTCAATGTCGTACCTGTGGTGCATAATTGCGATTTCCAGTACTTCTGCAATATAGTTCCCTGTTAATATCACAGAACTAAGTTAAATATGAATACAATTTAAATAGCAATCCAGAACCATTGCAGACTATGTCATAATTTGTTTTCTACACTCTATCATGTTAATGTATATGTTTTACTCACAGCAATTCTCCGAGGCTGCTCAATTATATGAAAAAGGACAGTACTATGACAAAGCAGCATCTGTTTACATCCGTTGTAAAAATTGGTAAGGAAATGTTTACTGATACATCAAAGTTCTTTTTAAAAGAAATACATTATGCATTACAAGCTTTGTCTAATACCATGTTTGCATCTGTCGTGGCTGACTCTAGGCTCACGTACAAACTTTCTGATTGATTCAGTGTTTCTTATTGTGAAAAAGAATTAAGCATTTTGGAGAAAAAAATCAGTACCCTTTTCTGATTTTCTTTTTCACTACAAAAACACTAAACTAATCAGAAAGTGAAGATTTTTTTTTAAATTAGTGTCTTCATGTTTCTACTGTGTAAAACGAATTAATCAGATGGTTGGAATAACATTCAACTCCTTTTCCACCATTATGACAGCTCCCTCTACACTGTAATCTAGCAAACATAGGAAAATAAAAGTTAAGTCCTAACAGCTTCATAGGTGATGTACCTGCACTTTTCCTTGTAACCTGTTCAACTTCCTGAACCCATTGTCACCAACACTGCTTCACCTGTAACCGGCTCCGGCCCAGCTCCCTAACCTTGGTTCTCTAACTTTGCCTGCTAGTTGCCACTTGCTTTGTCCCAGACACTCGCTCCTGGGTCTCTGTGTCTTGTCTTGAACAATGCCACAGGAGATGGGGTGGTACATATTGGAGATCTGGTTATACAAATCCACAATGTCGAACGTCCACCTGCCATGAACTCCATCCCAATTTTAATAATGGAATGGGCACCTTCACCTGTAAAGGCACAACAGTGGCGTACACACCCTTGGGGGGCCATCACAATGGCCGGGAGAGGGTCGTGGGTGTTAATTTGTTAATTTGCCAATGTGCAAAACCCAACCCCAACACACCCCGAATGTGCCTATTTTTGTTTTAACCAAGGCGGATTGGGGGCATCCGAGTAACCGCTCTGGAAAGGTGGGTCAGTGATTATTATATGTAAATAAGGCTCTGTTCCTCTGATTTTGGCAGCCATTTAAATTTACTGCTGGCTGGCCGGATTTCCTAGGGCTCAGGAAATCCGGCAGCTAAAAGGAGACAGGAGCAGCTGGATCCAGCAAGTGTTTTTTTTTTTAAAGAGGGCATGAGGGGAGATAGGAGAAACTGAAGAAAGATGCGAGGGCATTTAGAGGAAGTTTGGCGAGGGAAGCAGCAGAGGCAACTGAAAAGATAGTCTCAATCTTAGTCACAAAGAACTCTGTGAGTATCTCATCCTTGTTGGAGGTGAGGGTGAAGGAGGCAGGGGAGAGGAGTTTAAGAAAACGCTTTGTAGTCGGCAAAGAGGACAAAAGAATTAGGAGCAGGAGTAGCTCATTCGACCCCTCGAGCCTGCTTCACCATTCAATGAGATCATGGCTGATCTTCTACCTCAACTCTACTTTCCTGCACAATTCCCATATCCCTTGATTCCCTTAATATCCAAAAATCTATCAATCTCTGCTTGAATATACTCAAAGACGGAGCCTCCACAGCCTTCTGCGGGAGAGAATTCCAAAGATTCACCACCCTCTGAGTGAAGAGGTTTCTCCTCATCTCAGTCCCAAATGGCTGGCCCCTTATTCTGAAACTATGACCCCTGGTTCGAGACTCCTTAACTAGAGGAAACATCTCTCCCCCCCCCCCCCCCCCTGCATCTACACTGTCAAGCCCTGTAAGAATTTTGTATGTTTCAATGAGATCACCTCTCATTCTTCTAAACTCTAGAGAATATTGGCCTAGTCGGCTCAATCTCTCCTCATAGGACAATCCCCCCATCCCAGGAATCTGGTGAACCTTCATTGCACTCCCTCAATGGCAAGTATATCCTTCCTTAGGTAAGGAAACCAAAACTGTACACAATACTCCAGGTGCGTCTCACCCTATATAATTGCAGTAAGACGTCTTTACTCTTAAATCAAATCCTCTTGTAATAAAGGCCAGCATACCATTGCTTGCTGTACCTGCATGTTAACTTTCAGTGATTCGTGTACAAGGACACCCAGGTCTCTTTCAACACCAACATTTCCCAATCTCTCACCATTTAAAAAATACTTTGCTTTGCTATTTTACCTACCAAAGTAGTTAACTTCACATTTCTACACATTATATTCTATTTGCCATGTTCTTACCCACACACTTAGCCTTGCTATATCCCCTTGAAGTCTCTTTGTATCCTCCTCACATCTTACATTCCCACCTTGCCTTGTATCATCAGCCAACGTGGATATATTACATTTGGTTCCCTCATCTATGTCATTGATATAGATTGTGAATAGCTGGGGCCCAAGACACATTCTTGCGGTACCCAACTAGTTACAGCCTGCCAACCCGAAAATGACACATTTATTCCTGCTCTCAGTTTTCTGTCCGTTAACCAATCCTCAATTCATGCTAGTATATCCCCCCCAATCCCATGAGCCCTAATTTTGTTCAATAACCTCTTGTGTGGCATCTTATTGAATGCTTTCTGAAAATCCAAATACGCTACATCCACTGGTTCCACCTTATCTATTCTACTAATTACAACCTCAAAAAACTCTTAACAGATTTGTCACGCATGATTTCCCTTTCATAAATCCATGTTGACTGCCCAATCCTATTATTATTTTCCAAGTGCTCTGTTACCACGTTCTTAATAATAGATTCTAGCATTTTCCCTACTGCTGATGTCAGGCTAACTGGTCTGTAGTTCCCATTTTCTCTCTTGCTCCTTTCTTAAATAGCAGGGTTACATTAGCTACCTTCCAATCTGCGGGTACCGTTCTAGAATCTATGGAATTTTGGAAAATGACAACCAAGGGGAAGAGGACAATGTAAGAGTGACAGGTAATGAGTGTGAGACTGTGGGTGAATGGGGAAATGATAGATGGTGACGAGGACACTTCCCACATGATGGCAGATTGTGCAGCATGCATCATACCACGACAAATCTCGAGAGCCGCTCAGCCGAGTATTGCAGGGCTCTTTCAGAGCAATCCAGGCAGTGGAATCGTTATTTCAGGACGCCAATGGTCTGCTCTATCAGATTTCTTGTAGCATCATTGCTCTCATCGTATGACTGATGCGCATATGTGCGTGGGTTGTACACTGGAGTCATGAGCCATGTCCTCAGCAGATAACTCTTGTCGCCGAGTAGCCACCCTTTGGTTTGCCATGGTGGTTGAACAACAGCTGGCACAGAGGACTGCTGCAGAATGAATGCATCATAATTGCTACCAGGATATCAGGCATTGACCTACATGATGCGCTGTCTGTGGTCACACATCAGCTGCACATTGAGGGAGTGGAATCCCTTTCGTTTCCGTTACATGGCAGAGTTGGCAAGCGGCGCACGCAAAGCGATGTCCTTGCAGTCAATGGCACCATGGGGAAGCCTGTACATAAGAAGTAGGAGCAGACCATTTGGCCCCTCGAGCCTGTTCTGCCATTTAATAAGATCATGGCTGATCTGATCATGGACTCAGCTCCACTTCCCTGCCTGCTCCCCATAACCCTTGACTCCTTTATCGTTCAAAAATTTGTCTATCTCCACATTAAATGTATTCAATGACCCAGCCTCCACAGTTCTCTGGGCAGAGAATTCCATAGATTTGCAACCCTTTGAGAGAAGAAATTCCTCCTCATCTCTGTTCTAAATGGGCGACCCCTTATTCTTAAATTATGCCCCCAGTTCTAGATTCCCCTACAAGTGGAAATATCCTTTCTGTACCTACCTTGTCGAGCCCCCTCAGTATCTTATATGTTTCAATAAAATCACTTCACATTCTTAAAGACTCCAATGAGTGTGGGCCCAACCTGCTCAACCTTTCTTCATAAGTCAACCCCTTCATCTCAGGAATCAACCTAGTGAACTTCTCTGAACGGCCCCCAATGCAAATATATCACTCCTAAAATAAGGAGATCAAAACTATACATAGTACTATAGGTGTGGCCTCACCAATACCCTGTACAGTTGTAGCAGGACTTCCCTGCTTTTATACTCCATCCCCCTTCCAATAAAGGCAATGTTTCATGCACAACAGCCCACAGGTCCCTCTGTATTGCAGCATTTTGCAGTCTCTCCATTTAAATAATAATTTGCTTTTTTATTTTTCCTGGATAAGCTCACACTTTCCCACATTATATTCCATCTGCCAAATGTTTGCCCATTCACCTAGCCTGTCTATATCCCTTTGCAGATTATTTGTGCCGTCCTCACAACTTGCTTTCCTACTCACCTTTGTATTGTTGTGGAAAAATATTTCCGAGACTGTATAATATATAAAGAGAGGTTTATTAAATCGGAGACAAAGCTTTGGGAGAAGTGTTAAAGACCCCTGTCTTTGAACCATCTTCTCAAATTGGTATCTGCAGTGAAGTTCTTTTATCTTACAAATTACGTCACTTTACAACACATGCTTTAGCACTACAAAGCTTTGACTATCGAAGGCTAAGCTTTTGATATAACCCATCCTGCATTGTGACAGGGCAGTATAAACAAGTGCAGGCTTTTGACACCGGTATAAACAAACATACCCAGCACTTAACTTTCCAGTGTTCATTATCTCACTTTCATATCTCCATTAACTCAAGGCCAGCCTACCTTAAAGTCTAATTGTTTAAAGCATAATGCATCAGTATTGTCCCTTACAAAATTCATTTAAAGGGGAAAGTAAAACAAATGTTTGGTCCCGTATACAATCAAGTATATGTCCAAAAATCCGCTCCAACAATATTCCCCCTTTTGGTCCTGGAGGATGTTTACGAAATCCAGATGACCACAATGATAGTAGCATATATTCGTCCTTTTGGGTATGTTACTTCCCTGATATTCCGTATGTCCACCTTGCCTGTAGCTCTAGGCTACCCTTCAAAGATAGTGGTCGGTGTCATTGTCGTCTGTTTCTTCATCCTTGGTGTCTTCAGGTATTTCCATCAGATGTGCTTCTTCTTCGGCGATTACATTGGCTACTGGCATCAGTCGAGCCATCATAACTTTACAGCAGATATTAAAACACCCGATAATCAGACAGCAAGTAATTATTATTACAACTAGAATGATTACTCCGTGCATAAGATAGGACCCCCAGGATCCCCCTAACAGCCAGTCAAACCAGCCAGATCCTCCTGCTGTCGTGGATAACTTCTTTACCTCCCTTCTTATGTGATCAGCGAGGTTGGTTATGTTTTCTGAATTATCGGGAATGTAAGTGCAACATTCAGCTCCAATTAAGGCACATTGTGCGTATGGCTACCATTTCAGCCGTTATGCCCTCTATTGCTTCAGCAGTGTCGTTAACTATCTGTTCCAGTACCCTCTCTAGGTTACGTAATTCATCCATGGTGCGTCCTATCCCGAATGGGAGCATCATGACCCCAAATAGCCTCTCTACCGGGGCAAGATCTCGTCTTAGTCGACCTGGTGTCTGTACTTCTGCTAAAGTACATACCCGTCTGACAAAAGGGACCACATATCCCAAATAACAGGACCCCCTCCAGTTCTGAGGCAACCAGGGGTAGGCCTTATGCCCGCACACAAAATAAGTGCCATTGTATGCTGTTAGATTCAATCCCAATCTCTCTCTCTCAGCCCCCGTCGCCACCTAATCTTAGGGTCCCAGTCCTGGCTACTTGTCTAATTCTTCAAACCCTCTATTTCAAAGAACCCCTGGTTTGTTGTTTCGCTGGCTATTATGTTCCACCTGGTGAGGTTAAAGTATTGCGTACAATTGCTATATCCTGCTACAAAACCTGTTTCCTCACCAGTCAGGTCTCTAGTGAAACAAATGTCAGCGGTGGGCCTTCCAACTCCTGAGGTGTTGGTCAAAACCAGGAACGGGGGTCGTACCGACCTATTGCATTCCGGCTGGTACCATCCGTCAAATGCATCCAAAAGGTAACCCCCCGATCTCCACGTTTCTTTATTCCCACTCTGGTTCCAAGTATCATTTACTTCCCCTGTACCGTTTTGTCGCATTACCCACTCTGCTACTTCCGAAATATTAAGGGAGATTGACCTCAAAGGGATGCCTCCTTTGCTATGTATGGGGATGTGCGAACATACCCAGCAACTGGAAAAGTTCTCATTTTGCGCATAAACATAAGACATGTCCAAAAAGGTATTCACATGTAACTCTCGTTTCGGTCTAGCTAGCAGGCCGGACCTAACACGAACTATGATAATCGCACCGATCGCAATATATAGTTTCATCTTATTACTCTATAATTAACAAATAGTCAAAGGCAAAATGGCCAAATGGCTTGCTTGAAGAATCTCTCGCTGTCAATCTGTAAATAGACAAACAACAACAACTAATACGTGTGCTAAACGGCTGGTTCAAAAACCTTAAGCTGGGTCCGATGCTTCCATTGTCCGTTCCCTTTAACATCGATGCAGGCACAAGTGTCCCTGCTGATTATAACCTCATACGGTCCTATCCATTTTTGAGGCAAACCCCGGTTTTCCCTGGAGGACCCTTACCATAACGCGACTTCCCGCCAACGGGACTTCAGGGAGCTTTGTAAGCTCTGCTTCCGCGTCTCTTTCTTCCTGATTGTCCCTAACTAATTTATGCATTCCTTTTAATTGAGTACTTAGTTCCAAAACATACCGTTTTATTTTGTCTTTTAATGGGCCTACATCGGCCCCCCCCGTTATGATGTTCTCTGGTAATTGCATCGCCCTTCCTGTCATTAGTTCATAAGGAGTTAATCCGGTTGTCCGGTTTGTCGTGGCTCTTAACTTCATCAATATAATGGGTAATACTTCTGTCCATGTTTTACCTGACGTTTGCATGGCCTTTGCCAGGGCGTTCTTAAGGGTACGGTTCATGCGCTCTACCATTCCAGAACTCTGCTGGTGGTAGGGGATGTGGAAATTTTGTTTTATGCCCATCAGCTGGCATATTGTTATTGCAATTTTTTTTTTTCCGGTGAAGTGGATGCCTTGGTCGGAATCTATTTGAAGAGGCACTCCCCATCAGGGAATCACCTGCTCGATCAATATCCTTGCCACTGTTGAGGCAGTGCAATCACGTGTGGGGAAAGCTTCCACCCACCGGGTAAATTGATCTATAATCACTAGGCAATATCTTTTTCCATGGGATGAGGGCAAAGGACCTGTGAAATCAATTTGTACGTGTTCCCATGCCCCCCATGGACGGGGCTGGTGTCCCATTTTAATTTTAATGGGCCTGCCTGGATTATATTGTGCGCATGTAACGCATCGATGGCAATATTTGGCAATATCTCCCCCCATCTCTTTCCACCACCAATCTCTCCCAAGACTCCCGGTCATGGCCTCTCATTCTGAATGAGACAGGCCATGATGCAACTCCAATAAGATATTCTGTATGCATTCAGGCACCATTACCTTTTCATTTCGTCTCCAAACGTTATCCTTCCCTTGCGTTGCGCCCTGCTTTGTCCACATACCTATTTCTTCCTCAGAAGTGTCCTGGTGTAGTTTCTCAATACTTATCTGTTCGTCTCGGGCCCCAGCGGCACTGACTTAATTTTAATCATTTAAAATCATTATCAATGGAGAGTGTTTTTTTACCTCTTCAAATTCTTTTTTTTCAATTAAACCAATATCTTTTTCACAGCTGATATCAACTGGTATTTAGTAAGTTATGTCTTTATCCATCGCAAACACCCCTTCTCCCCCATGCTGTCATATAATCGTGTACTACCCCGAATGCATATCTACTGTCCATATAGATATTAACAATCTTATTTTCCGATAATTCCAGTGCCCGGGTAAGGGCTACCAGTTCTGCCACTTGAGCTGACGACCCCCCATTAATTCGCCCTGATTCAACCATCTCTAGATCCTGGTTAACTACGGCCCATCCGGTACGAGGTAGTCCTTCTACGTATTTTCGTGAACCGTCCACAAACAAGGTTTGTTCTGCGGTTTGAAGGGGGGCGTCTTTTATTCTATCCTCTTCCATATCCTCACATACTTCTTCGCAAAAGTGGGGTTCCCCTTCACCCATCATACCTTCTGCGGGGTTGTTTCCTACATCCCTAATTATGGTTACCACTTTGTTGGGTGTTAAGAGGACTGCTTCCCACTTTGCCCGTCTCATATTAGATACGGTTCTCAGTTTCCCTGTGTTTAACATTTCTACCAATCTGTGTTTAGTGTGGAGAATTATGTTTCCAGTCATCACCACAGGCTCGCTTAATTTTTACGAAACGAAAAGGTAATGGCGCCTGAATGCATACAGAATATCTTATTGGAGTTGCATCATGGCCTGTCTCATTCAGGATGAGAGGCCATGACCGGGAGTCTTGGGAGAGATTGGTGGTGGAAAGGGATGGGGAGAGATATTGCCAAATATTTTCATCGATGCGTTACGTGCGCACAATATAATCCAGGCAGGCCCATTAAAATTTTACCGGTGGTAGAGTAATAGGCTATAGGTCTCCTTTTATCAGGGATAAAGTTCCGGCTGTAATTAAAGAGGCCCAGTACCTTCCTCACCCCCCTTACCGTTACTGGTCTAGGCATGTCCTTGACAGCCTTTTTCCTATCCGAGGGCATTTCTTTCAGCCCCTTGAGAGGCAGTACCCTAGGTACAGGACCTGGGATTTCCCTACCTGGGCCTTTTTGAGGAGTTAGTGGTGCTAACTGTTTCTTTTAAGATACCCTTTTCCACTAGCCCTTTTACTATTTCTACAACCGCTGTTCTAGCTTCAGGTCTTATAGGGTATTATGGTAAGTCCCCCTTTTCTGCCCTCCTCCTGTTCCCGTGGCAGAGACCTTTTCCTGCTGTATCTTTTTCTTTTCCAAACTGCTAAAGCTTACTGTTTTAGCCTTTTTCAAAAGTCCCTTTTACACCTTCACAGATAGCTCACCACTCGCCCAGGAGTTTGACCTGATCCCTGAAGTGTTTCTAAATTTAAAACTTTTTTTTTTACTGAGCTAGAAGCTTTCGTGTCAAGGTTTTATACAAAGGAAAATGGGAGCGTTTTAAAAGGCATTCTTTATCTCATTCCTAGACTAAATTTATGTCTTTCAACCCAATTGCATGTTTTCTTTCGACAAGTAAGTGAGCGTGTCAAATTCTTTTTTTTTAACTACCGGGACCATGTATTTTTATCTTTTACTCAACAAACCTATCCTTTTTGCATTTCCTAGCTCCGTAACTTATCATCCGAATATATCCACACCTTCGTTTCTAACTTAAAATGTAATACCATAAGGTTCACAGTTTCTTAAACTTCCCACATACAGGACAACACTACGAAGGGTTAGAAAACATTTCACTCTGTTTGGAAAGAGTGGGTGGAGCTAAAACAGGCAGGCAACTCCACACCTTCCCAAACAGGCTTTCATTCATTCCACAGTCAAAATTACTCGAGTACTCTCTTCATTCAAAATAGACACTCACAAAAGTCTCTCTTCATTCAACAAAGCTTATGTCTGGGTCCATATGTCACTTAAGATAGTCACTATCAGCTTTTTTATGGCATTACGTAATTACGCAAGTTACAATTAATGATAGGAATTAATTAATGACCCGGGCAGCCCGCGTTTTACATTCCCTTCCTTACTTTCCATGTTCGCCAGTCTCGGACGTTTCCCTTTGTTTCTGCAATACTCACGGCCACGACTACTCTGTGGAGACCCTTTGTCTTCGCAACAAAGCTAGCGTGTTTCCTTACTACCGGAGTTTTCGGCTCTAGGTTGGATCGATCAGTTCCCTTCCGCACCGACCTTATTTACTAAAGGGAAAAATCAAACTGGTTAGTCAGCCTCTTCCCGCTATCTGTTTACTCGTATCTTATACACTATCCCGTCGTGCCCGTACACCTCTCTTTTCAGTCTCTTACACCAGATTCCAGATACTGTCTTAAGTGATCACGTCTGATCAGACAGTATCCTGCCGACTACGCCATTTTGTTGTGCAAAAATATTTCCGAGACTGTATAATATATAAAGAGAGGTTTATTAAATCGGAGACAAAGCTTTGGGAGAAGTGTTAAAGACCCCTGTCTTTGAACCATCTTCTCAAATTGGTATCTGCAGTGAAGTTCTTTTATCTTACAAATTACGTCACTTTACAACACATGCTTTAGCACTACAAAGCTTTGACTATCGAAGGCTAAGCTTTTGATATAACCCATCCTGCATTGTGACAGGGCAGTATAAACAAGTGCAGGCTTTTGACACCGTATAAACAAATATACTCAGCACTTAACTTTCCAGTGTTCATTATCTCACTTTCATATCTCCATTAACTCAAGGCCAGCCTACCTTAAAGTCTAACTGTTTAAAGCATAATGCATCAGTATTGTCCCTTACAAAATTCATTTAAAGGGGAAAATAAAACAAATGTTTGGTCCCGTATACAATCAAGTATATGTCCAAAAATCCGCTCCAACAGTATCATCAGCAAACTTGGGTACATTACACTCGGTTCCTTCATCCAAGTCATTAATATAGATTGTAAATAGTTGAGACCCCAGCACCGATCCCTGTGGCATCCCATTAGTTACCGTTTGCCAACTGGAAAATGACCCATTTATCCCGACTCTAAGCTTTCTGTTAATTACCCAATCCTCTTTCCATGTTAATATATTACTCCCAACCCCATGAGCTCTTATCTTATGCAGTAACCTTTTATGTGGCACCTTACACCACATCCACTGGTTCCCCCTTATCCACTTTGCTCATTACATCCTCAAAGAGCCCCAGCAAATTTGTCAAATATGATTTCCCTTTCATAAAACCATGCTGACTCTGCTTGACTGCATTATGATTTTCCAAATGTCCTGCTACTGTTTCCTTAATAATGGACTCCAGCATTTTCCCAACGTCAGATGATAGGCTAACTGGTCTATAGTTTCCTACTTTCTACCTCCTTTTTTAAATGGGGTGTTGCATCTGCGGTTTTCCAATCCTCTGGGATCTCTCCAGACACAAGGGAATTTTGGTAGATTACAACCAATGCATCCACTATCTCTGCAGCCACTTCTTTTAAGACCTTAGGATGCAGGCCATCAGATCCAGGGGAGTTGCCCACTTTTAGTCCCATTATTTTACCGAGTACTTTTTCTTTAGTAATAGTGATTGTTTTAAGTTACCTAGCCCCTTATCTATTATTGAGATGTTTTTAGTGTCTTCTACCATGAAAAATGATACAAAATATCAAAGTCTCTGCTATTTCTTTGTTCTCCATTATTAATTCCCCAGTCTCATCCTCCAAGGGACCAATGTTTACTTTAGCTACCCTCTTCCTTTTTATATACCTGCAGAAGCTCTTATATCTGTTTTTATATTTCTTGCTAGTTTACTCTCATAATACATCTTCTCTTTATTTTTTTTAATTGTCCTTTGTTGGTTTCTAAAAATTTCCCAATCCTCTAGCCTACCACTAATCTTAACAACATTGTATGCCTTTGTTTTCAATTTGATATCCTTTACTTCCTTAGTTAGCCATGGATGGTCCTCCCTGCTCTAAAAGTATTTCCTTCTCACTGGAATATATAACTCTTGAGTTCACTCTGCCTGCTTCTCTCTGGCTAAAGGGAATGAAATGAAGTTATCTTGCTTTGCATATAGAGCCTCAGTGATCTCCTATATGCAGCAGTTTACTGCAAACTGAGAGATGTTTATATCTCCAGCAGCAGCTTTGAAAAAGCCAGTACATAAATGTTCAGAGCCACAGTCACCTTGACAGCCACAGGCAATGTGGTGCTTGCCCTGCTCTGAGGTTGGAGCTGTGGCTGCAGCAGGTGGCAGATTTCAGTGATGATCTTTTTTGTGAAGCGCAAACGTCTCAAACATTGGTCGTGGCTCAAGTTCAGGTTGGAGAATTGCTCCCAAAACACCCTCTGTGGATATGGCCTCCTGCTGAGAGCCATTCTGCCCCTCCTCTTCCTCCCTCTTCTATCAACTTCTTATGCTTTGCGTGGCCTCTCTTGATTCTCCCAGTCATGCTCAATGCAAAGCGGAAGGCCTACTAGTCCATCCATGTCTGGGAGCAACTGGCCTGTGCAGAAACTTTTAAGTCAGCAAAAAGTACTTCACCTGCAACACCACTCCCTATACACTATTGAAACTTTAACCAACTATAGAAAGCACCAAAAACTTGTAGAATTACAATAAAAGCCAGAAGAAATAAACCAGCAACTAACCTGTAAGTAGTTGATTATTCCTTTAAATAATACTGGTATGGGGTCCTTCATATTGCTTAATGTCATGTTCAGCAGTGTGAGGTTAACAAAGGGCATAGGTTGGAGAATAGAGCTTCAAAATGACAGCCTTGACATCAAATTATTGACGTGATAATGTGTCTGTTCTGCATGCTGCCAGCAGATGTTAGGTGCATGCGCGCTAACCCCTTTACCAATATGGCGTCCTGCGCACTTCACGTCAGAAGTGTGCGCTGCAGACGCCATTTTAGAACCTTAAGGGGCTTTGTAGCACCCGAAAAACAGGAGCTACTGAGCCGAATTTTGCCCCCTATATTTCTTAATGGCACACATTGATTACAAGCTAATTATTTAATTTGTGCAATAATTACACATAGTGACATTAAAGTTGGGTTCCTCCACTCAGTTCCCAATTTCAGCTATGCTTCAAATGAGAAAGTATAGAGCAACGGGTGGGGACCTCCTAGCGGGGAGAAAGGGGAGTCCCAAGGCTGCTGTTGTGCAGCTCCTGGTGCCTAGCTAAAGTGCAACAATGGTGGAAGCCTGGGAGTAGATCACCCAACATATTAGAGGTGTGCAGCTTGATTAATCCTGTATGGGGAGAACAAGAGGAAAAAAAAGAGATTTTGTTTACTTAAAGGATTAGTGAGCCTGACAATAATCACAATTTGTTCTCAAATGATATGGTCCCAGTGACAAGAAGGACATTTCTGTCTTTACTTCTTAGTGTTTTAAAATAGCTAATTACAATAGAAAGTCTCCTATAGTACAGATACTTATCAAATTTCGTAAAAACCATATTGTAAAGAAAGTGTATAAAATCCCTTAAGGATGGATTCTAATTTCATTGTTTTTTATAATTCTTCTAAACAGTATGCAAGTTTTAGCACCTTGCTGTATCGCTTTGCTTCTATGCGTCAGTTAACTTATAAATAATTCTAACAAGTTTTAGTCTGTACACATTGGTCTACCAACATAATATTTTGCTCTGTCTGGAAAGGGTAGGAGAATCTGGTGCACATCAAACATAATAAGGCAGGATTGGGGCAATGTTCCCTGTAATTTTTTTCGTACGCGGTCATTTTAACTGGTTGCACAGCCCATTCAAATTTTCACACATGCGCGGTTATTTCCTTTGAAAAGCCGGCAAGTAGCCTGCGCGGGACCTCTTGGGGTTAATTGTTAAACCTGGGCATGCTACCCCATACACTGAACATATCAGGCCACAGGTTTCAGTTCATTCGAGACTCAAGTTTGTTTATGGAAACTGCCTTTGGGCTACAAACATGAGTTAAAGCTAAAGACATTATATCTGAATGCGTGAATCATTCGCAACAAAATCACTGAATTAATAGCACAGATAGAAATAAATGGGATTGATCTAATAGCCAGTATGGCGACGTGGTTGTAGAATGACCAAGGTTAGGAAAAGGAGGGGGGCGGGAATGGGAAGCCCTGATAAAGGATGGGATTAAAACAGTAGAAAGGATCTTAGCTTGGAAAATCAAGATATAGAATCAGTTTGGGTAGAGCTAAGAAAACACTGATGGGAGTAGTTTATAGCCCCCCCTAACAGTAGTTGTAGTGTCGGGCAGAGTATAAATCAGGAAATTAAAGGGGTCTGTACAAGGGTAATACAGTAATCATGGGGGACTTTCATTTTCATATAGACTGGGCAGACCAAATTTGCGGTAATTGTGAGGAGGAAGAGTTCACGGAATGTATTCAAGATAGTTTTCTAGATCAGTATGTCAGAGCCAAATTGAGAACAGGCTATTTTAGATCAAATATTGTGCAGTGAGAAAGGGTTAATTAATAACATTGTCTTAAAGGAGCCTCTGGGAAGACTGATCATAATATGATAGAATTTTATATTGAGTTTGATAAGCAATGGCAAACACTTAAATAATGAATTCATAATTCATAATGAATACACAGACCCCTAAGGATTAAAAACCCCATGGCAAAAGTGGTCCAACCGTGGCTAATAAGAGAAGTTAAAAATACAGGCAACTCTCGATTATCCGGGTCCCTCGGGAATTGGGCTATGCCGGGTAAACGATTTCTCTGTTGGAGCGATTGGCATTATAAAGTTAAAACCCGATGCCTTCCCCTGCCGAAAGGACTCCGAACGCACCGGCCCAATGCCTTCCCCGGCCGAAAGGACTCCGAACGCACCGGCCCGGTGCCTTCTCAGGCCGAAATTTTAAATCCTGTTACAATGGTTTCCCGTTGGATCCGTGTGCGGATAATCAAGAGTTGCCTGTAGTAATAAATTAAAGTGTTGCCAAAAAGAGTGATAAGCTTGAGGATTGGGAGGATTTTAAAATTCAGCAAAGGATGACCAAGACATTGATAAAGAGAAAAGAAGAATGTGAGAGTAAACTAGCAAGAGACATAAAAACAGATTGTAAAAGCTTCTATAGGTATGTAAAAAGGAAAAGATTAGTGAAAGTAAATGTGAGTCCTTTAGAGGCAGAGACAGGAGAAATTATAATTGGGAGTAAGGAAATGGCAGATATGTAAATATTATGTAGCTGTCTTCATGGTAGTAGACACAAAAAACATTCCGGAAATAGTGGGGAACCAAGGGTCCAGTGAAAATGAGGAACTTAAAGAAATGAGTATTAGTAAAGAAATAGCACTGGAGAAATTAATGGGACTAAAAGTCGACAAATCTCCTGGACCTGATGGCCTACATCCTAGGGTTTTAAAAGAGGTGGCTACAGAGATAGTGGATGCATTAGTTTTGTTCCTCCATAATTCTCTAGATTCAAGAACGGTTCCTGTGGATTGGAAGGTTTAAATGTAACCTCCCCCCGCCCCCCCCCCCCCATTCAAGAAAGGAGGGAGAGAAAAAACAAACAGATGCTAGAATGTATTATTTGCGCGTGGTAATAGGGCACTTAGAAAAGCTTAATATGATTGGGCAGAGTCAACATGGATTTATGAAAGGGAAATCGTGTTTGACAAATTTGTTAGAATTTTTTGAGGTTGTAACTAACAGAGTAGATAAGGGGGAACCAGTGGATGCGGTGTGTTTGGATTTTCAAAGAGCATGTGATAAGAGGTTATTACATAAAATGAGGGCTTGTGGGATTGGGGGTAATATATTAGCATGAATTGAGGATTGATTAACGGACAGAAAACAGAGTAGGAATAACCGGGTCATTTTCAGATCGGTAGGCTGTAACTAGTGGGGTACCGCAAGGATCAATACTTGGGTTTCAGTTATTTACAATTTATATTGATGACTTAGATGAAGGGATTGAGTATAATGTGTCCAACAGAAAATGCTCGAATTACTCAGCCGGTCAGGCAGCATTTGTGGAGAGAGAAACAGTTAATGTTTCAGGTCAATGACCTTTCGTCAGAACTGAAAAAAGTTAGAGATATAACAGGTTTTAAGCATGTACAGATGTAGGATGTTTGTTTTTTCACTCTACTCTGATTCTTAGACCTCGGAACCTATAGTGGGAAAAGGACAACACGTCATACAAAATGTTAGGCTTAACCCAATGTTCGTTTTATTACGCAACAAAAACCGACTAAAAACTACAGGACTAGACTGCCGAGAGAAATTGACTTAAGACATACAATCACCATTCCTGGCTGTAGCTATTGTAGGTTCGTGGTTCTTCTGGCAGTTAACTGCAGCTTCTTGCTGTTTCTTTTTCTTCCATGCCTGCATGCTGTTTCTTTTTGTGTATTTCCTCCTGCTTCTGCTTTCTTCCTGTGTTCTCTGCTCTTCTTGCATGTCTGTGTCCATATATTTATATCCAGGTTTTGAATACGTTTCCCACTGTGACAAAATTGGATTATTGATCCGTTTAACTGTTTGGTGATGAGGTTGAATTGC
Organism: Pristiophorus japonicus; assembly: GCF_044704955.1. Lineage (NCBI taxonomy): Eukaryota > Metazoa > Chordata > Chondrichthyes > Pristiophoridae > Pristiophorus > Pristiophorus japonicus. Next base: position 175,478,449 of record NC_091978.1, on the reverse strand, counting down.
TCCTGATTTGTGTGCGGAGCTGACGATACAAAAGATATTTCCATATGCTGAAATGCTGTTAGCCCAAAAATTTGCACCTTGTGGGGGGTTCTTTGTTGTTACAGACTCGATGTCTCCAAACGGCTGTTTCCCCACCCTGGTCAATCAAGTTCGGGGCTTCACGTAACATTCCATTGTTGTTATGCATAAAGTCAGTTTTTGGTTCCTGTTCACAGGGTGTTCTTAATTGTCCAGTTTAATTCCAAACCTTGTATCAATCAATTTTTTCGTTTATGGTCTGTTTTATTTCCTGAAGATTAGTAACCTTACACAGAGGCACGGAAAGTGGGGAGGGAGGAAAGAACAAAAGCGAAGTTCTATGATAGGGTGAAAGGCAGCAGAGATTTAAAAAAGCAAAAGGGATGATGGTGCAAAGCAAATCGAGATGATAATGGGACAAGTAAAAGAACAAAAGATGGGTCTAGACGTGGTGTAAATGGGAATAGCAGAATCATCAACAGCTGCCATTTGGAAAAAATGGGGGCAGAGGATATGATCATTTTTTCAAAGTATTTTGCTTTTGTAATGTATCCAAGTTTGCTCACGATACAAAGTTAGGTGGGAAAGTAAGCTGTGAGGAGGCCATAAAAATGCTGCAAAGGGATATAGATAGGTTAAATGAGTGAGCAAGAACATGGCAGATGGAATATAATGTGGAGAAGTGTGAAGTTATCCACTTTGGTAGGAAAAATAGAAAAGCAGAATATTTTTAAAGGGTGAGAGATTGGGAAATATTGGTATTCAGAGGGACCTGGGTGTCCTTGTACACGAATCACAGAAAGTTAACGTGCAGATTCAGCACGCAATTCGGAAAGCAATTGGTATGTTAGCCTTTATTACAATAACAGCAGCAACGACTTGTATTTATATAGAACCTTTAATGTAGTAAAATGTCTCAAGGCGCTTCACAGGAGCATTATAAAACAAAATTTGACACCAAACCACATAAGGAGCTATTAGGGCAGATGACCAAAAGCTTGGTCAAAGAGATAGGTTTTAAGTAGCGTCTTAAAGGAGGAAAGAGAGGTAGACAGGCGGAAAGGTTCAGGGAGGGAATTCCAAAGCTTAGGGCTTTGGCATCTAAAGGCACGACCACCAATGGTTGAGCGATTTAAATTAGGGAAGCTCAAGAGGCCAGAATTAGAGGAGCACAGTTATCTCAGAGGGGCTGCTTAACCAAGAGCCAATGTAGGTCTGCGAGCATAGGAGTGATGGGATGAGGGGGCTTGGTTCCAGTTAAGACACATGCAGCAGAGTTTTGGCCGACCTCAAGTTTACGGAGTGTAGAATGTGGTAGGCCACCCAGGAGTGCGTTGGAATAGTCAAGTCTACATGTAACAAGCGTGAATGAGGGATTCAGCATCAGAGCTGAGGCAGGAGCGGAGTCAGGCGATGTTGTGGAGGTGGAAATAGGCGGACTTTAGTTATGGCGTGGATATATGGTCGAAGTTCATTTCAGGTTCAAATATGAAACCAATGTTGTGAATGATCTGGTTTAGCCTCAGACAGATGCTAGGGAGAGGGATGGAGTCGGTGGCTGGGGAATGGAATATGTGGCTGACAATGGATTTGGTCTTCCCAATATTTCATTGGAGGAAATTTCTGCTCATCCAGTAATGGATGTCGGACAAGCAGTCTGATAATTTGGAGACAGTGGAGGGTCGAGAGAAGTGGTGGTGAGGTAGAGCTGAGTGTCATCAGCGTACATGTGGAAACTGAAGCTGTGTTTTCGGTTGATGTCGCTGAGGGGCAACCTGTACGACACTGCCTCCAGTGTGCCAGCGCAGCCTTCGGTCGCCTGAGGAAGATAGTGTTCAAAGACCAGGACCTCAAATCTGGCACCAAGCTTATGGTCTACAAGGCTGTAATGATACCCGCCCTCCTATATGACTCAGAGACATATCAAAGCGCTGGAGAAATATCACCAATGCTGCCTCCGCAAGATCCTGCAAATCCATTGGGAGGATAGATGCACCAATATCAGTATTCTCGATCAAGCCAACATCCCCAGCATCGAAGCACTGACCACAATCGACCAGCTCTGTTGGGCGGGCCACATCGTCCGCATGCCCGACACGAGACTCCCAAAGCAAGCACACTATTCGGAACTCCTACATGGCAGGCGAGCCCCAGATGGGAAGAGGAAACATTTCAAGGACACCCTCAAAGCCTCGTTGATAGTGCAGCATCCCTACCAGCACCTGGGAACCCTGGCCCAAGACTGCCCTAAGTGGAGGAAGAGCATCCAGGAGGGCGCTGAGCACCTCGAGTCTTGTCGCCGAGAGCATCCGTAGGACAAGCGGAAGGAGCGCGCGGCAAACCAGACTCTCCATCCACCCTTTCCATCAACGACTGTTTGTCCCACCTGTGACAGAGACTATAATTCCTGTATTGGACTGTACAGTCACCTGCGAACTCATTTTTGGAGTGGAAGCAAGTCTTCCTCGATTTTGAGGAACTGCCTATGATGATGATGTAGATGAGAAATAGGAGGGAACCAAGGATAGATCCTTCAGGGACACCAGAGATAACGATGCAGGAGCGGGAAGAGAAGCCATTGTTAGTGATTCTCTAGCTGCAATTAGATAGATAACAATGGAACCAGACGAATGCAGTCCCACCCAGCTGGACGGTGGTGGAGAGGTGTTGGAGGAGGATGGAGTGGTCAACCGTGTCAAAGGCTGAAGACAGTTCGTGAAGGACAAGGAGGGATAATTTACCTTTGTCACAGTCACAAAGGATGCAATTTGTGACTTGGATAAGAGTTGTTTCAGTACTGGGACAGGTGGAAACCTGATTGTAGGCATTCAAACATGGAGTTCTGGGAAAGATGGGCACAGTTTTGGGGCCTGACAACGCATTCAAGGACTTTGGAATGGAAAGGGAGGTTGGAGATGGGCAGTAGTTTGCAAGGCTCAAGGGTTCATGGGTTGGCGTTTTGAGTAAAGGAGTGATTGATGACAGCAGATTTGAAGGAGAAGGGGACAGTACGTGAGAAGAGAGAATTGTTAACAATATCAGGAACATGGATAACATGGGAGCCAGAAAAGGAAGTTGGGCGGTCAGCAGTTTGATCGGAATAGGGTCGAGGGAGCAGGAAGTGGGTCATACAGCGCCGACCCCCGACCTGTGAGGGAGCTCCACCACCAGCGAGCAGGTAAAAGAGCAGGGAGCAGCACGAACAGGTAAGAGAGGGCGACAAAGGAGAACAGGGCGACTACATTCGACGTCACAGGAAAGCAGGTAAGTGATTGGTTGGTGAGTTTTTCTCTCTTTTCTTGCTTTAAATTAAGGGCCTTAAATTAGGGACTGGGATTAAAAACTAAATCGAATTAATTAAATACATTGTAGTGTGTCACTGCTGCAGCATGTGGAAGCTGGTGGACACAATTGAGGTCCATGGCGACCACATCTGCAGCTCGAGGAACTTTGGCTCCGCTTTGAGCTGAAATCTGAGCTGCAGACACTACGACGCATCAGGGAGGGGGAGAGTTACCTGGACGCCATGATCCAAGAGCTAGTCACACCAATTAGATTAATTAATTCAAATTCGATCCGTGGTCAGGGACAGGAGGGTGTGGCTACGAGTGAGGCAGGTATGGAGACTCAGGATGTAGTGATGGAGGAGCTGCAGCCCTTGCTCTTGTTCAACAGGTTCGAGGCTCTTACTCCCTGTGTGGACGAGACCAGGGATTGCAGGGAGGATGAGCAAACTGACCAGGGGGCCATTCAAGTGGGGGGAGTAAAAAGAAACGTTGTACTGGTAGGGGACAGTATCATTAGGGGGATAGATACTGTTCTCTGCAGCCAAGAGAGCGTGAGTCCCGAAGGCTGTGTTATCTGCCCGGTGCCAGGGTTAAGGACATCTCCTCTGGGCTGGAGAGGAACTTGGACTGGGAGGGGAAAGATCCGGTTGCCGTGGTCCACGTGGCTACTAACAATAAAGGTAGGACAAACAAAGAGGTTCTGCTGAGGGAGTATGAGCAGCTAGTGGCCAAATTAAAAAGCAGAACCACGAAGGTAATAATCTCTGGATTACTACCTGAGCCATGAGCAAATTTGCATAGGGTAAATTAGATCAGAGAGTGAAACACATGGCTCAAAGACTGGTGTGGGAGAAATGAAACATAGAACATAGAAACAGAGAAAATAGGTGCAGGAGTAGGCCATTCGGCCCCTCGAGCCTGCACCACCATTCAACGAGTTCATGGCTGAACATGCAACTTCAGTACCCCATTCCTGCTTTCTCGCTATACCCCTTGATCCCCCTAAGGACTACATCTAACTCATTTTTGAATATATTTAGTGAATTGGCTTCAACAACTTTCTGTGGTAGAGAATTCCACAGGTTCACCACTCTCTGGGTGAAGAAGTTTCTCCTCATCTTGGTCCTGAATGGCTCACCCATTATCCTTAGACTGTGACCCCTGGTTCTGGACTTCCCCAACATTGGGAACATTCTTCCTGCATCTAACCTGTCTAACCCCGTCAGAATTTTAAACGTTTCTATGAGATCCCCTCTCATTCTTCTGAACTCCAGTGAATATAAGCCCAGTTGATCCAGTCTTTCTTGATATGTCAGGCCCGCCATCCCGGGAATCAGTCTGGTGAACCTTCGTTGCACTCCCTCAATAGCAAGAACGTCCTTCCTCAAGTTAGGAGACCAAAACTGTACACAATACTCCAGGTGTGGCCTCACCAAGGTCCTGTACAACTGTAGTAACACCTCCCTGCCCCTGTACTCAAATCCCCTCGCTATGAAGGCCAACATGCCATTTGCCTTCTTAACCGCCTGCTGTACCTGCATGCCAACCTTCAATGACTGATGTACCATGACATCCAGGTCTCGTTGCACCTCCCCCTTTCCTAATCTGTCACCATTCAGATAATAGTCAGTCTCTCTGTTTTTACAACCAAAGTGGATAACCTCACATTTATCCACATTATACTTCATCTGCCATGCATTTGCCCACTCACCTAACCTATCCAAGTCACTCTGCAGCCTCATAGCATCCTCCTCGCAGCTCACACTGCCACCCAACTTAGTGTCATCCACAAATTTGGAGATACTACATTTAATCCCCTCGTCTAAATCATTAATGTACAATGTAAACAGCTGTTGCCCCAGCAAAGAACCTTGCGGTACCCCACTAGTCATTGCCTGCCATTCCGAAAAATACCCATTTACTCCTACTCTTTGCTTCCTGTCTGCTAACCAGTTCTCAATCCACATCAGCACACTACCCCCAATCCCATGTGCTTTAACTTTGTACATTAATCTCTTGTGTGGGACCTTGTCGAAAGCCTTCTGAAAGTCCAAATACACCACATCAACTGGTTCTCCCTTGTCCACTCTATTGGAAACATCCTCAAAAAATTCCAGAAGATTTGTCAAGCATGATTTCCCTTTCACAAATCCATGCTGACTTGGACCTATCATGTCACCTCTTTCCAAATGCGCTGCTATGACATCCTTAATAATTGATTCCATCATTTTACCCACTACCGACGTCAGGCTCCGGGTTTTGGTTTGTGGGTGCTGGCACCAGTACTGGGGTAAGAGAAAGCTGTTCCGTTGTTATGGGCTCCACTTAGACTGTGCTGGGACTAGGGTCCTGGCAAATCAAAAAACAAGGGCTGTAAAGAGGGCTTTAAACTAATTACTGGGGGGGGGGGCGCGGGGGGAAGGTTCAGGTGAGTAGAAATTTAAAAAGTCGAAGAATAAAGTGAAGGCAATAGAGCAGGGTAGAACTGAGAGAAATGAAAACCAGAGCTTAACAGGAAAGGACAGAATGTATAAACATAAAAGTGAATCAGAAAGTGCGGTTAAAGCAGGAAAAAATGGTAAAAAAACACATTTAAAAGCTTTTTATCTGAATGCACTCAGTATTCGTAACAAAATAGATGAGTTGACGGCACAAATAGATACAAATGGGTATGATCTGATAGCCATTACAGAGACGTGGTTGCAAGGTGACCAAGGCTGGGAATTAATTATTCAGGAGTATTGGACAATTCGGAAGGACAGACAGAAAGGAAATGGAGGTGCCGTAACTCTGTTAATAAAGGATATCAGTGCATTAGTGAGAAACAATATTGGCTCAGAAGATCAAGATGTTGAATCAGTTTTGGGTGGAGAAAAGGAAATAAGGGGATGAAGTCACTGGTGGGTATAGTCTATAGGCCCCCTAACAGTAGCTTGGACGAGTATAAATCAAGAAATAATGGAGGCTTGTAAAAAAGGAACAGCAATAATCATGGGCGATTTTAACCTTCATGTTGATTGGAAAAAGAAAATTGGCCAGGGTAGCCTTGAGGAAGAGTTCATAGACTGTATACGGGATAGTTTCCTTGAACACTAGGTTGTGGAACTAACCAGGGAGCAGGCTATCTTAGATCTGGCACTGTGTAATGAGACAGGATTAATAAACGATCTCCAAGTAAAGGATCCTCGAGGCATGAGTGACCATAACATGGTTGAATTTCAAATTCAGTTGGAGGGTGAGAAGTTGAATCTCAAACCAGCTTAAATAAAAGAGACAACAAAGGTATGAAGGCCGAGTTAGTTAAAGTGGACTCGGAAAATAGATTAAAGTGTAGGACAGTTGATGAGCAGTGGCAGACATTTAAGGAGATATTTCATAACTCACAACAAAAATATATCCCAATCTTCAATTTGAAGACCAGGCCCTCAAAACTGCCACCAAGTTCATGGTCTACAGGGCTGTAGTAATACTTGCCCTCCTGTATGGCTCAGAGACATGGACCATGTACAGTAGCCACCTCAAATTGCTGGAGAAATATCACCAACGATGTCTCCGCAAGATCCTACAAATCCCCTGAGAGGACAGACGCACCAACATCAGCGTCCTCATTCAGGCCATCTTCCCCAGCATTGAAGCACTGACCACACTCGATCAGCTCCGCTGGGCAGGCCACATAGTCCGCATGCCAAACACGAGACTCCCAAAGCAAGTGCTCTACTCGGAGCTCCTTCACGGCAAATGAGCCAAAGGCGGGCAGCAGAAACGCTACAAGGACACCCTCAAAGCCTCCCTGATAAAGTGCAACATCCCCACTGACACCTGGGAGTCCCTGGTCCAAGACCGCCCTAAGTGGAGGAAGTGCATCCGAGAGGGCGCTGAGCACCTCGAGTCTCAACGCCAAGAGCATACAGAAATTAAGCGCAGGCAGCGGAAAGAGCGAGCGGTAAACCAGTCCCACCCGCCCCATCCCTCAACGACTATCTGTCCCACCTGTGACAGAGTCTGTGGCTCTCGTATTGGTCTGTTCAGCCATCAAAGAACTCACTTCAGGAGTGGAAGCAAGTCTTCCTCGATTCCGAGGGACTGCCTATGATGATGATGATATCCCAATGAGAAGGACAGACTGTAAGAGAAGGGATAACCATCCGTGGCTAACTAAGGAAATAAGGGATGGTATCAAATTGAAAACAAGGGCATATAAAGTGGCTAGAGGATTGGGAGGCCAGCAGATTGGGAAACTTTTAAAAGCCAGCAAAGAACGACTAAAAAAATATAAAGAAAGGGATGATAGATTATGAAAATAAACTAGCACGAAATATAAAAACAGATAGTAAAAGTTTCTACAGGTACATAAAAAGGAAAAGAGTGGCTAAAGTAAATGTTGCTCCCCTAGAGGATGAGACTGGGGAATTAATAATGGGGAACAGGGAAATAGCAGAGACTTTGAACACATATTTTATATCAGTCTTCACGGTAGAAGACACTAAAAACATCCCAATAGTGGATAATCAAGGGGCTATAGGAAGGGAGGAACTTACTACAATCACTATCACTAAAGAAGTAAGACTCGGTAAAATAATGGGACTAAAGGCAGATAAGTCCCTTGGACCTGATGGCTTGGGTCTTAGGGCCTAAGAAGAAGTGGCTGCAGAGATAGTGGATGCATTGGTTATAATCGACTAAAATTCCCTGGATTCTGGGGAGGTCCCAGTGGGTTGGAAAATCGCAAATGTAACATCCCTATTTAAAAAAAAGGAAGACAGAAAGCAGGAAATTATAGACCAGTTAGCCTAACATCTGTCATTCGGAATTATAAGGAAGCAGTAACAAGACATTTGGAAAAGCATTCAATCAAGCAAGAGTCAGCATGGTTTTATGAAAGGGGAATCATGTTTGATAAATTTGCTGGAGTTCTTTGAAGATGTAATGAATAGGGTGGATAAGGGGGAACCAGTGGATGTGATGTATTTGGATTTCCAGAAGGCATTCGATAAGGTGCCACATAAAAGGCTACTGCACAAGATAAAAGTTCACGGGGTTGGGGTAATTTATTAGCATGGACAAAGGATTGGCTAACTAACAGAAAACAGAGAGTCAGGATAAATGGGTAATTTTCCGGTTGGCAAACAGTAACTAGTGGGGTGCCGTAGGGATCGGTGCTGGGGCCTCAACTATTTACAATCTATATTAATGACTTGGATGAAGGGACCGAGTGTAATGTAGCCAAGTTTGCTGATGATACAAAGATGGGTGGGAAAGCAAATTGTGAGGGGGACACAAAAAATCTGCAATAGAATATAGACAGGCTAAGTGAGTGGGCAAAAATTTGACAGATGGAGTATAATGTTGGAAAATGTGAGGTTATCCACTTTGGCAGAAAAAGTAGAAAAGCAAATTATAATTTAAATGGAGAAAAATTGCAAAGTGCTGCAATACAGAGGGACCTGGGGGTCCTTGTGCATGAAACACAAAAAGTTAGTATGCAGGTACAGCAAGTAATCAGGAAGGCAAATGGAATGTTGGCCTTTATTGCAAGGGGGTTGGAGTATAGAAACATAGAAAATAAGTGCAGCAGTAGGCCATTCGGCCCTTCGAGCCTGCACCACCATTCAATAAGATCATGGCTGATCATTCCCTCAGTACCCCTTTGCTGCTTTCTTTCCATACCCCTTGATCCCCTTAGCCATAAGGGCCATATCTAACTCCCTCTTGAATATATCCAATGAGCTGGCATCAACAACTCTCTGCGGCAGGGAATTCCACAGGTTAACAACTCTGAGTGAAGAAGTTTCTCCTCATCTCAGTCCTAAATGGCCTACCCTTTATCCTATGACTGTGTCCCCTGGTTCTGGACTTCCCCAACATCGGGAACATTCTACCCGCATCTAACCTGTCCCGTCCCGTCAGAATCTTATATGTTTCTATGAGATCCCCTCTCATCCTTCTAAACTCCAATGTATAAAGGCCCAGTTGATCCAGTCTCTCCTCCTATGTCAGTCCTGCCATCCCGGGAATCAGTCTGGTGAACCTTTGCTGCACTCCCTCAATAGCAAGAACGTCCTTCCTCAGATTAGGAGACCAAAACTGAACACAATATTCCAGGTGAGGCCTCACCAAGGCCCTGTACAACTGCAGTAAGACCTCCCTGCTCCTATACTCAAATCCCCTAGCTATGAAGGCCAACATACCATTTGCCGCCTTCGCCGCCTGTTGTACCTGTATGCCAACTTTCAATGACTGATGAACCATGCCACCCAGGTCTCGTTGCACCTCCCCTTTTCCTAATCTGCCACCATTCAGATAATATTCTGTCTTTGCGTTTTTATCCCCAACCTGGATAACCTCACATTTATCCACGTTATACTGCATCTGCCATGCATTTGCCCACTCATCTAACCTGTCCAAGTCACTCTGCAGCCTCCTAGCGTCCCCCTCGCAGCTCACACCGCCATCCAGCTTAGTGTAATCTGCAAACTTGGAGATATTACACTCAATTCCTTCATCCAAATCATTGATATATATTGTAAAGAGCTGGGGTTCCAGCACTGAGCCCTGCGGCACTCCACTAGTCACTACCTGCCATTCTGAAAAGGACCCAGTTATCCTGACTCTCTGCTTCCTGTCTGCCAACCAGTTCTCTCTGCACGTCAGTATATTACCCCAAATACCATATACTTTGATTTTGCACGCCAATCTCTTGTGTGGGACCTTGTCAAAAGCCTTTTGAAAGTCCAAATACACCACATCCACTGGTTCTCCCTTGTCCACTCTACTAGTTACATCCTCACAAAATTCCAGAAGATTTGTCAAGCATGATTTCCCCTTCATAAATCCATGCTGACTTGGACCGATCCTGTCACTGCTTTCCAAATGCGCTGCTATTTCATCCTTAATGATTGATACCAACATTTTCCCCACTACTGATGTCAGGCTAACCGGTCTATAATTACCCGTTTTCTCTCTCCCTCGCTTTTAAAAAGTGGTGTTACCTTAGCTACCCTCCAGTCCATAGGAACTGATCCAGAGTCGATAGACTGTTGGAAAATGATCACCAATGTATCCACTATTCCCAGGGCCACTTCCTTATGTACTCTGGGATGCAGACTATCACGCCCCAGGGATTTATTGGCCTTCAATCCCATTAATTTCTCTAACACAATTTCCCGCCTAATAAGGATATCCTTCAGTTCCTGCTTCTCACTAGACCCTCGGTCCCCTAGTACTTCCGGAAGGTTATTTGTGTCTTCCTTTGTGAAGACAGAACCAAAGTATTTATTCAATTGGTCTGCCATTTCTTTGTTCCCCATTATAAATTCACCTGAATCCGACTGCAAGTGACCTATGTTTGTCTTCACTAATCTTTTTCTCTTCACATATCTATAGAAGCTTTTGCAGTCAGAGAATCAGAGAAGCACAAAGGGCTGGATGGCCTAATCCTGCTCCTATTTCTTATGTAAACATAAAAATGTTGTGAGAAAGCCCAAAGATTAAGTTACATAACCTGTAAAATTATAAGCAATTCACAGACTTTTTTTTACAAAGTAGCCTCTGATTAGAACACAAAAGTGTGTAATGTCAGGTTGGTAGATTAAACCTGTGATAGATTTTTAAAAATCATTCCAATGTTTGCATATTGTATTGCATAATTATTGTTTTTCATGCTTCTACTGAGGAAACATTTCTGTCAGACACAGACATTTAAAGATCTTTTTTTTTTTAAAACCCAGGGCAAAAGTTGGAGAGCTTCTTCCTCATGTAACATCTCCCAAGATACACCTGCAGTATGCAAAGGCCAAAGAAGCTGATGGCAGGTACAGTCTTGTACAACTGGAATAGAATTACTACTGTAGGTAATAGGAATGTAGGAGTAGACATGTTAGCCCCTCGAGCCTGTTCTGCCATTCAATCAAAGAGGGAGTTAGATATGGCCCTTACTGCTAAAGGGATCAAGGGGTATGGAGAGAAAGCAGGAAAGGGGTACTGAGGTGAATGATCAGCCATGATCTTATTGAATGGTGGTGCAGGCTCGAAAGGCCGAATGGCCTACTCCTGCACCTATTTTCTATGTTTCTATGTTTCATTCAGATCATAGCTGATCTGTATCTGAGCTCTATTTATCCACCTTAGCTCCATAGCTCTTGAAACCCTTGTACAACAAAAATATATCAATCTGTCTTGAAAATTTCAATTGACCCAGCCTTTTGGGGAGATAGTTCCAGATTTCTACTTCCAAAAAGTGCTTCCTGATTTCACTCCTGAATGGTCGAGCTCTAATTTTAAGATTGTACTCCCTTATTCTGAATTCCTATACCAGAGGAAATAGTTTCTCTGGGCTCAATTTTGGCCAGGAGTTGTTCAGTTTTTTTTTGAATAACTTGATTTTTCTGGCGTATCTTAAAACTCCCCATTTTGTATATTCAATTTGCGCCAGTGTAAGTGAGTTAGTTACGATTTTTTTAGTTTAGTTTTGTTTTTTCTCAAAAGGGGGCATTACCAGCCACCTACACCAGTTTTGGCCATTTAGGCCACTTTGGCCAGCTTAATAGTTACTCCAAATCTACTTAGGCCACTTCAGAAAACCCTTGCGGAGAGTTAAGAACTCAGCGCAGGTAGGTACATCGGAGGCCATTCAGCCTGGGATAGGAGCGGGAAGGGATGCAGAAAGGACCTGCACCTAAAGCACCAAGACTTACAAAGCACTAAACAAAGCACAAAAAGTAATAAGCATTCAATAACAAATAAAAAATAGAAGTAAGCCTTACCTTCATCTGAAAATTTATCCCGGGAAGGCAGCGGGCCGGCCGGTGCGGGAGGTCACTCGGCCTGGGATAGGTGTGGGACGACAATGCACTGGGAGGCCAATCAGCCAGGGCTAGGGGCGGCAGCGATTGAACTTCTGACATCAGAGCACACACAGCGGCTGCAGGAAGCAAAATCACACAGGTTGCAGCAAGCAAACGGCAAAATAAGCAGCTACGATTCATTTTAAAAATGGCCAATTGCCAAATTTCGGCGCTACTGCGCATGCGCGGACATTGCGACCCGACTCCAATGCGCATGTGCAGACGTTCCGGCACTGTTTTCAGCGCAGGACGTTGGCTCCGCCCCCAACTTGACTGGCCACGTTGCGCGATGACCGGGGAGAGGCCGGACAGCGGCCAAAGTGGGGAGGAATTTTTTTGCCGCACTTCTGAACGGAGAAAAGCGGCGCATCTCCGGTAAGTGCACCGAAAAAAGGAGTGGGCCAAAATTGAGCCCTCTGTATCTACTCTCTCAAATGCCTTCTTCATTTTAAACACCTTGATTTGATCACCTCTCAACCTTCTAAACTCAAGGAAATACAAACCAAGTTTATGCAACCTGTTTTCATAATTTAATCGACTCTTAAAACCCCTCATGAGCAATTTTCATCAATCCTTAGGGAGAACTTTATTTTAATCCAAGTACTGAGCATATGTGTCAGTTCCGCAGATCCAAATTGCACTGCTGGCTATCAGTTATATTTTAATATGAGCAAAGAACAGTATCCAAATGAAAGAGATTAAAAATGTCACTTAAGAGGTATTCAGTTTTGTACCAACTTGCACTGCATTCAGTGTGAAGTCAAAGCAATGTGAGTACATACATCACCACCTACCTCAATTTGATTTGGGTTATTTCACACCATAGATATACCAGACATTTTGGAGGTTATTTTAAACCCCAAAAATAGGTGGGTATGAGTCGATGGGAAGCTAAATTGCAATCACGACCCTAACCTGCCTCGAACCCACCCACTTCCAGTTTTAATGGAGGCGAAGCCCCTCAAACCAGTTTTAACAGTGACCAACCTGCTCTCAGGAGGTGGGTTGGTCATTGAATCCTTTTAAGGCCCTATGTGGCTCCACTTTAACGCAGTTTCTATTTTTAACCCGTGAGGGCCGTGTTTGCTTGGCCTTGGGAAACCCGGCAGGTAAAGGATGGCTGGATCCATAAGATGTGCACTTGTACAACTGCTTATTGGCCAAGGGGAGCAGAAGTGTTTCCCCCGCCCCCACCCCCGCCCAGCAAGCTTACCCTGTAAAACCCTACCTCCACGATCTGCGACCACCCCTCCCATGCGATCTTTCTGACGCCCTCCCACCTCCACGATCTGCCCCCGACCCACCTGCGATCACCAACCACACCAAGCACGCTCCACCCCCCCCCCACGATCACCGACCCCACCAACCATGCTTTATCCCCCATGTTCACTGACACACACCCTCATCCACACTCTAACCTCCTCGATCACCGCCCTTCCCCAAACCACACTCTACTCACCCCACCCCCAGAATTACCGATCTCCCCAACCATGCCCTATTGCTGATGATTGAGAAGGCTAATAGGACAGTAATTAGCCAGGTTGCATTTGTCCTGTTTTTTGTGAATAGGACATACCTGTGCAATTTTCCACATTGGACCTGGTTGCCAAGGTTAATATTTTGATTTGGGGAATTTACAATTAAACTGCTTTCTTTTGTGATTGCCTTCTAGATATAAAGAAGCTGCAATAGCTTATGAAAATGCCAAAGACTGGGACAGTATGATTCGAATTCAGTTGGATCATCTCAGTAATCCAGAAGAAGCTGTTCGTATCATCCGAGAAACCCAGTCAATTGATGGTGCCAAAATGGTAGCCAGGTACACAGGCTAGTTTAATCAACTATAATTACCTGCACATGTGCAATTCTAGGATTATTGTGTCCTAATAGATTTCTAGAATAAAATTTAATCATGCGCATCACCATAGTCACTGCATATAACGAACAACGAAGTATCACCTTGCCTCCTTGTCTCTGTGGAAACAATCTGGCCTCTGAGGCTATGATTCAAGCTTCATTGCAGAATTTGAGCATGCAATCTCAAATCTTTAGTGCAATACTGAGGGATTAGTGCATTGTCAGAGGTGCTATCTTTTGTATCAGAGGGTTCAGGTGGACACAAAATATCTCACAGCACTGTTCAAGTTTTCCAGGTGTCCTGGTTAACATTCTTCCATCATCCAACATCACCAAAACAGATTAACTAGGCATTTGTCTAATATGCTGTATTCAAATTGACTGTTGCATTCACCTACAAAATAAGTGCCTACACTTCAAAAGTAGTTAATTTGGGACATCCTGAGAATGTGAAAGATACTATGGAAATAGTAGTTCATTTTTCCTTTCTAACTGCAATTGCATTTGTTGACCAGTTATATGCTATGCTATAATCAGCATTTTATGGGACTGAAATTCCCCAGTTCTGCGCCTCCTGTTAGCACCTCCAGGGGGGCGCTAACGGGGCGCGAAAGTGTTTTCGGCCAGTTTGGGGGCGGGGGGGGGAGGGGCGATGCACTACCAGCTCCTGTGAAATTGCACGGGAGTTAGCGGAGACGCAAATCCATTAGCGACGTGCCCCGCTGGTAGCGTCCGGGCCGTTGCGCCGGCGATGATGACGTCATCGTCGTGCACGCCAACCCCTTTTCGCCCGCAACGTAAATTGACCAGTGTCCCGTGAGGCTGCCATGGGTGGTGCCCGCGCCAGCCTCGCGGGTCACGAACCGGGTCACACACCCATTGCGGGACGAAACTTAAAGTGGCAGTGTGCTGCACCGCAAGCCACCATTTCTTTTTCCTTCCCTGGCTCACCGTCGGACTGTTGTCCAGCAATGAAGCGGGGTCCGTGCCATGATTGTGCAATCCAGCACTCCGTCTCGGTGCCTGTCTGCGGCCATGGCATCCCTGGTGGCCCAATGGAGACCATCAAAGGGCCTGCAGAGCTCACAGTGTCCCTCCCCTTTAACAGAAGGGGAGGGGCGTTGAAACGCGTCAGCGCTACGTGAAGAGTCCGCGTTGCGCTCCGTGATGCGCCTAGGTAGTGCCCCTGATCCTGCACCGAAAGGAAGTGGAGCGTAGAACATTGCGCTCCACATCCTGTGAGGGGTGGTAACACCAATTTCGCTTTCGGGACGGGACCTCTGCACCGGGCGCAGATTGTCCAGCCCCGGAGAAGTTACCACCCCCAACCAGGCTGATAACCAATTTCGCCCTCTATAACTTTAAAACATTGACCCTACATAAACAAAAACTAAAGTTTCCTTAAGGTATAAAATTAAGTTGTATATAAATTAGTGTTATAATATAAATGATGTGCTGGTTCTTGTGAAGAGGTTGTTTTTGTTTCCTTTTAGGTTCTTCCTGCATCTCGGTGACTATGGCTCTGCTATCCAATTCCTGGTGATGTCTAAGTGTAATGATGAAGCCTTTCAGCTTGCACAGCAACATAATCAAATGGAAGTCTATGCTGACATCATTGGTAAGCCCACGTTTGGGAGAGGAGGAGCTGGGTTGAAAACAAACACATGCAGCACAAATATAAACTTATGATTTATATTTGCAGCAGTTTTCAGTAAAATTCTCAGTCAAAACATCAGACATAGCAATTAAGTTTTCTTTTCCTGCGACCATTTGTGATTTTGTCTACATCTCAAGATTTTCTTTGTTTTCTTCCATCTTTTTTCTCCCAATTTCTGCATCAATGTCACAAGGTGCTCTCTGATACCTCACCCTCACATAGGAGTAGGCCATTTAGCCCCTCAAGCCTGTTCCGCCATTCAGTGAGATCATGGATGATCTGCGACCTAACGCCATATCCCTGCCGTTGGCCCGTATCCCTTAATACCTTTGGTTAATAAAAATCTATCAATCTCAGATTTAAAATTAACAATTGATCTTGCATCAGTTGCCGTTAGCGGAATAGAGTTCCAAACTTCTACCACCCATTGTGTGTAGAACTGTTTCCTAATTTTACTCCTGAAAGGTCAGGCTCTAGTTTTTAGACTATGCCCCCTTGTCCTAGACTATCCTATCTGTTCCCTTTAATATCTTGAAAACTTTGATCAAATCACCCATTAACTTTCTAAATTCCAGGGAATAAACCTTAATTCGTGTTATCTCTCTTAATTTAACCCTTGGAGTCCAGGTATAATTCTGGTAAACCTGCGCTGCACTCCCTCTAAGGCCACTATATCCTTCTATAGTGTGGTGCTCACAATACTCCAGGTGCAGTCCAGCCGGGGCTTTGTACAGCTGCAGCATAACTTCTACCCCTTGTATTCTAATCATCTAGATATAAAGGCCAGCATTCATTTGGCCTTTTTGATTATTTTCTGTGCCTGTTCATGACATTTTAATGATCTATGTACCTAGACCCACAAGTCTCTTTGGACCGCCGCTGTTTTTAGCTTTTCACCATAGAAAGTACTCTGCTCTATCCTTTTTTGGTCCAAAGTGTATGACCTTATATTTGCCCACATTGAAATCCATTTGCCATTCATTTAGTCTATCAATATTCCATTGTAGTTTTATGTTTTCATTTACACTGCCTACAAGTTTGTGTCATCGGCAAATTTGGATATGTGGCTTTCTATGCCATCATCTTGTCGCTAATAAATACTGTGAATAGTTGAGGCCCCAACACAGATCCCTGCGGGATACCACTAGTCACATCCTGCCAATTAGAGTTCCTGCCCATTATCCCTATTTTCTGTCTCCAGCAGCTCATTCAATTTCCTAACCATGTCAATAATTTGCCTTCAATTCCATGGGCTTCAACCTTAGTTAACAGTCTCTTATGAGAGACTTTATCAAGTGCCTTCTGGAAGTCCATTTAAATAACATCCATAAACATTGCCCTGTCCACTACTTTAATCACCTCTTCAAAAAATTCAATCAGGTTTGTTAGACATGACCTACCTTTCATAAATCCATACTGGCTCTCTCTGATCAGCTGAAAATGTTCAAGATGTTCAGTCACCTATCCTTAATTACAGACGCTAGTAATTTCCCGACAACAGATGTTAAGGACATAAGAACATAAGAAATTGGAGCAGGAGTAGGCCACCTGGCCCCTCGAGCCTGCTCTGCCATTTAATAAGATCATGGCTGATCTGATCATGGACTCAGCTCCACTTCCCTGCCCGCTCCCCAGAACCCTTTATTCCCTTATCACTCAAAAATCTGTCTGTCTCCGCCTTAAATATATTCAATGATGCAGCCTCCACAGCTCTCTGGGGCAGAGCAATCCATAGATTTGCAACCCTCTGAGAGAAGAAATTCCTCATCATCTCAGTTTTAAATCGGCGGCCCCTTATTCTGAGACTATGCCCCCTAGTTTTAGTTTCCCCTGTGAGTGGAAATATCCTCTCTGCATCCACCTTGTCAAGCCCCCTCATTATCTTATATGTTTCGATAAGATCACCTCTCATTCTTCTGAACTCCAATGAGTATAGGCTCAACCTATCTTCATGAGTCAACACCCTAATCTCCGGAATCAACCTAATGAACCTTCTCTGAACAGCATCCAATATAAATAGATGAGGACCCAGCACCGATCCCTGTGGCACTCCACTAGTTACTGTTTGCCAACCAAAAATGACTCATTTATCCTGACTCTCAATTTTCTGTTAGTTAGCCAATCCTCTATCCATGCTAATATATTACCCCCAACCCCATTAACTTTTATCTTGTGCAGTAGCCTTTTATGTGGCACCTTATCGAATATCTTTTGGAAATCTAAATACCCACATCCACTGGTTCCCCCTTATCCACCTTGCTCATTACATCCTCAAAGAACTCCAGCAAATTTGTCAAACATGATTTCCCTTTCATAAAACCATGCTGACTCTGCTTGATTGAATGATGCTTTTCCAAATGTCCCGTTACTGCTTCCTTAATAATGGACTCCAGCATTTTCCCAACGACCGATGTTAGGCTAACTGGTCTATAGTTTCCTCCTTATTGTCTGCCTCCTTTTTTTAAATAGGGACGTCATAGTTGCGGTTTTCCAATCCGCTGGGACCGCCCCAGAATCCAGGGAATTTTAGTAGATTACAACCAATGCATCCACTATCTCTGCAGCCACTTCTTCTAAGACTCTAGGATGTAAGCCATCAGGTCTAGGGGACATCCGCCTTTAGTCCCATTATTTTAGCGAGTACTACTTCATTAATGATAGTTATAGCATTAAGTTCCTCCCTTCCTATAGCCCCTTGATTATCCACTATTGGGATGTTTTTCGTGTCTTCTACTGTGAAGACTGATACACAATATTTGTTCAATGTCTCTGCCATTTCCCTATTCTCCATTATTAATTCCCCAGTCTCATCCTCTAGGGGATCAACATTTACTTTAGCCACTCTTTTCCTTTTTATGTACCTGTAGAAACTCTTACTATCTATCTATATATTTCGTGCTTGTTCACTTTCATAATCTATCTTCCTTCTCTATCATTTTTTTTAGTCGTTCTTTACTGGCTTTTAAAAGTTTCCCAATTCTCTGCCCTCCCACTAGCCTTGGCCACATTGTATGCCTTTGTTTTCAATTTGACACCATCCCTTATTTCCTTAGTTAGCCACAGATGGTTATCTCTGCTCTTAGTCTTTCCTTCTCATTGGGATATATTTTTGTTGCGAGTTATGAAATGTCTCCTTAAATGTCTTCCACTGCTCATCAACCGTCTTTAATCTATTTTGCCAGTCCACTTTAGCCAACTCTGCCCTCATAGCTTTGTAGTCTCCTTTATTTAAGCTTAGGTCACTGGTTTGAGATCCAAAATTCTCAACCTCCAACTGAATTTGAAATTCAACCATGTTATGGTCATTCATTCCTAGAGGATCCTTTACTAGGAGATCATTTATTAATCCTGTCTCATTACACAGTACCAGATCAAAGATATCCTGCTCCCTGGTTGTTTCCGCAGCATACTGTTCAAGGAAACTATCCCGGATACACTCTATGATCTCTTCCTCAAGGCTACCCTGGCCAATTTGCTTTGTCCAATCAATATGATGGTTAAAATCGCCCATCATTATTGCCATTCCTTTTTTTACAAGCCTCCATTATTTCTTGATTTATACTCCGTCCAACAGTGTAGCTACTGTTAGGGGGCCTATAGACTACGCCCACCAGTGACTTTATCGCCTTATTATTCCTTATCTCCACCCAAACTGATTCAACATCTTGATCTTCTAAGCCAATCTCGTTTCTCACTAACAAACTGATCTCATAGGAACATAAGAACATGAGAAATAGGAACAGGAGTAGGCCATACTGCCCCTTGAGCCTGCTGCGCCATTCAATAAGATCATGGCTGATCTGATCATGGACTCAGCTCCACTTCCCTGCCCGCTCCCCATAACGCCTCATCGTTTACGAAACTGTCTATTTCTGTCTAAAATGTATTCAATGTTCCAGCTTCCACAGCTCTCTCAGGCATCAAATTCCACAGATTTACAACTCTCTGAGAGAAGAAATTTCTCCTCATCTCTGTTTTAAATGGGTGGCCCCTTATTCTAAGATCATGCCCTCTCGTTCTAGTCTCTCCCATCAGTGGAAACATCCTCTCTGCATCCACCTTGTCAAGCTCTCTCATAATCTTATACGTTTCGATAAGATCACCTCTCATTCTTCTGAATTCCAATGAGTAGAGGCCGAACCTACTCAACCTTTCCTCATAAGTCAATCCCCTCATCTCCGGAATCAACCTAGTGAACCTTCTCTGAACTGCCTCCAAAGCAAATATATCCTTTTGTAAATATGGAAACCAAAACTGCACGCTGTATTCGAGGTGTGGTCTCACCAGTACCCAAATAGCTGTAGCAAGACTTCCCTGCTTTTATACTCCATCCCCTTTGCAATAAAGGCCAAGATTCCATTGGCCTTCCTGATCACTTGCTGTACCTGCATACTTACTATATCCTTTTGTGTTTCATGCACAAGTACCCCCGTTTCATGCACAAGTACCCCCAGTTCCTGCTGTACTGCAGCACCTTGCAATCTTTCTCCATTTAAATAATAACTTGCTCTTTGATTTTTTTTCTGCCAAACTGAATGACCTCACACTTTCCAACATTATACTCCATCTGCCAAATTTTTGCCCATTCATTTAGCCTGTCTGTGCCCTTTTGCAGATTATTGTGTCCTCCTCCCTCAGTGCTTTTCCTCCCATCTTTGTATCGTCAGCAAACTTGGCTACATTACACTCAGTCCCTTCTTCCAAGCCGTTAATATAAATTGTAAATAGTTGGGGTCCCAGCACTGATACCTGCGGCACCCCACTAGTTACTGGTTGCCAACCAGAGAATGAACGATTTATCCTGACTCTCTGTGTTCTGTTAGTTAGCCAATCCTCTATCCATGCTAATATATTACCCCCAACCCCTCATCCTTTATTATCAATGCTACCCCACCTCCTTTTACTTTCTGTCTGTCCTTCCAAATTGTCAAATACTCCTGAATCCTGGTCACCTTGCAACCACGTCTCTATAATGCATATCAGATCATACCCATTTGCATCTATTTTTGCCGTCAACTCATCTATTTTGTTACGATTGCTACATGCATTCAGATAAAGAGCTCTTAATTTGTTTTTTTACCAATTTTTCCTGCTTTGACCCCACTTTTTGATTCACCTTTATGTTTATACATTCTGTCCCTCCCTGGCATGCTCTGGTTTTCATTTCCCCCAGTGCTACCCTGCTCTATTGCCTTCTCCTTATTCTTTGACTTTTTAAATTTCCACTCATCTGAATCCTCACCCCCTGCCCAACAATTAGTTTAAAGCCCTCTCTACAGCCCTAGTTATTTGATTTGCCAGGACTCTAGTTCCACCACGGTCTAAGTGGAGCCCCCCAACGGAACAGCTCCCTCTTACCCCAGTACTGGTGCCAGTGTCCCATGAACCAAAACCCATTTCTCCAACACTAGTCTTTGAGCCAAGTGTTTAACTCTCTGATCTTATTTACCCTATGCAAATTTGCTCGTGGCTCAGGTAGTAATCCAGAGATTATTACCTTTGTGGTTCTGCCTTTTAATTTGGCCCCTAGCTGCTCATATCTCTCAGCAGACCTCTTTGTTTGTCCTATCTATGTCATTGGTCCCCATGTGGACCACGACAACTGGATTTTCCCCCTCCCACTCTAAGTTGCACTCCAGCCCTGAGGAGATGTCCTTAACCCTGGCACCGGGCAGGTTTCACAGTCTTCAAGACTCTCACTCTTGGCTGCAGAGAACCTTATTTATCCCCCTATTGATACTGTCCCCTACTACTACAATGTTTCTTTTTACTCTCACCACTTGAATGGCCCCCTGTACCACGGTGCTGTGGTCAGTTTGCTCATCCTCCCTGCAGTCCATGCTCTCGTCCACACAGCGAGTAAGGGTCTCGAAACTGTTGGACAAGAGCAAGGGTTGAGGCTCCTCCATCACTCCATCCTGAGTCCCCATATTTTCCTCATCGTAGTCACACTTTCCTGTCTCTGACCACGGATCGAATTTGAATTAATTACTCTAATTGGTGTGACTGGCTCCTGGATCGCGGCGTCCAGGTAACTCTCCCCCTCCCTGATGTGTCGTAGTGCCCGCAGCTTGGACTCCAGCTCATCAATGTGGAGCCGAAGTTCCTCGAGCTGCAGACACTTGCTGCAGATGTGGTCGCCATGGACCTCAATGGCATCCACCAGCAGTGACATATTGTCTGCCCTGCCATCTCTAATGTATTTAATTCATTAGATTTGGTTTTTAGTTATTGATCCCGGTCTTTAATTTAAGGCCCTTAATTTAAAGCAAGAAAAGAGCGAGAAAAACTCACCAACCAATCACTTCCCTGCTTTCCTGTGATGTCGAATGTAGTCGTCCTGTTCTCCTTTGTCACCCTCTGGTACCTGCTCGCACTGCTCCCTGCAGTGGCTGGGGCTGCTTGCTGCTTTTGTCCCCGCTACTGCCGGTGTGGTGCTGCCTTACAGGTCGGGTCGGGAAGATTAATATAGTATAATTCCCTAGTTTCCCCCGCTCGCCACTCTTAAATAGTGACAGCGCAATCTTCCAATCTAAAATGATGGTTCCTGAATCGAGAGAACTTTGGAAGATTATAGTTCGGGCATCTGCAATGTGCTCACTTACTTCCTTTAAACCCTGGGGTGGAAACTATCTGGTCCTGGGGATTTGAAACTCTAGATGCATTATTTTCTTCTTTAATGTTAATTTGCTTACATTAATTTTATTGAGTCCCTGTCCCTGATTCAATATTTTCCTTGGGATTTCTGACATGCTATCCTCTTCCTCTGCTGTAAATACTGATGCAAAGTAATTTTTCAACATGTCCACCATTTCCTTATTATCATTGGCAGCATCATCAATACAGGTACAACCTCCGAAATCCGGAGTTCCATAAACCAGAATGTTCAGAAAACCGGACACCAGTATTCTGGTCAGTATTCTGTAAATAATCTCTTTCCTCCCCCCGCCCCCCCAGCCCCGGCACTCCACATGCACAGACACACACCGAAAAAAATATTTAAAAAATCACAAGACACTTAACTATTGAATCGCTGCAAAATAATTTAAAAATAAAAACTTTAATTTACCTTTTTTGCAGGTCTTCATACCTACCTCTGTTCCAAGGGCTGCAAAGCAAGTTTTTCCCAGGCAGTTTATTTCTTTCTAACTCCGGTCTCCAAAAACCCGAATCTTAGCCCAGGGGCTTCTGGATTCGGGATGTCAGATTTCTGTTCTGAAATCTGGAAAAACCCAAAAACCGGAATGGCCTCGGTCCCGAGCTTTCCAGATTTCGGAGGTTGTACCTGTATCAGTTTTTAAGGATTCAACATTGCTCCTGGCCACCCTTGTAAAATTCCTTTGTGTTAATTTTGATATTGTAAGTCTCTTTTCATACTCCCTTTTTGTAACTCTTACTATTGTTTTTTTATCTTTTGCTGTTTTTTGTATCTTTCCCATTCACCAGGATCTGTGCTATTTTTTGCCTTTTTCTACTCTTCTCTCAATTAGTTGTCCATGGCTGGTTCTTTTGGCAAGTAGAGCTCTTGCCCCTCAGGGGTATAAACTGGTTCTGTATCACATTAAATTATTTTCTGAACACCTCCCACTGATCTTCTGTCATTTTACCCATTAACAGATTATCCCAGTTTACTGTGGACAGTCTCTGTCTCATCCTGTTGAAGTAAGCCTTACCTAAATCTAGAATCTTAGTAGCTGTTTCGCATTTCTCCTTTTCAAACACTACTTTGAACTTGATCATGTTTTGATCGCTGTTAGATAAATGATCACACGCTGTTAGGCTGCTGACTAAATCTGGCTCATTACTCATTACTAAATCTAATATAGCATACCCCCTTGAGAGTCACACATGTACTTTCAGCAGTGGTTGTTGGATTGCTGGGTAACAATTCGGAGCAGGTACCCTGGCCAATTTTTCCCATACTGCAGTGGTTCTGAAGCCATTTTCAGTGTCTTTATCCTCACCTTGGCTGAAGATCATTTAACTTAGCACTGACAGAAGATTGAACCTGGGACTAATCTGATCTATATTGCACAGCTAGTCACCACTGCAGCCAACTCAGTTGTTTTCTATTTCCTCAGATGAATTAAAGTTTTTGATTAAAAGTATCTGTTTTCTTTAGCAAAGCATTGTTAGTTTAGATTAGATTCCAGTATGTAAGGTTACATGTGCTTCTCTGCAGGTTCTGATGCAAATAACGAGGACTATCAGAGTATTGCATTGTACTTTGAAGGTGAAAAGAAACATTTCCTGGCCGGAAAATTCTTCATGCTTTGTGGCCAGTACACCCGAGTAAGTACATGAAGTAATCTTAGCTTCCCCTTCCTAGATCAGCAGATTTGAGATGGGTGTAACCAAGTAGGCAAAAAATAAGTTTACTCTAATTATCAATGAGTTTTGAACCCATTTTGAAGAACGACTGAGATTTTGTCTCAGTTTTTGCACAGAAAACTAAAAGTGGGACTGTTGAAATACCCGAAAAGTATGTGAATGATCTACACTGGAGATAAGTAGTGAACAACTCACTATTGAAAAAGTTAATAGGATTTAAAGTAGAAAATTATCCCAGAATACTGAAGGATGCTGGGATGGGATAACAAAGGAACTAAGCACAACTCCCCAAAAATCTGTGGAAATAGGAATTATGCCAAAGGACTGGAGGACGGCAAATGTTACTCCTCTGTTCAAAAACACAGAAAATAAATAGGCCAGGAAATTGCAGACCTGTTGGTCATACCTCAGTTGTGGGTAAGCTTTGAGAGTCCAAGTACAAGGTGAAGTTAGTGAACACATAGAAAGGCAAGGGTTAATGAGGGATATTCTGTATGGATTTGTAGAGGGCAAGTCATGTTTGACTAATTTATTTGACTTTTATAATGTGGTAGGTGATGCCACATAAAAAAAACTTCATACATAAATGTAAGCAGCTCGATAGAGAGATAGTTAGTTAAATGCCCAAAAAATAGGGATAAATGCATGTTTTCAAATTGATGGGATGTGGGCAGTGGTATGCTGCAGGGATCTGTGCTGGAACTATTCGATCTATAATAAATGATTTTAACATGGGCACTGGAGGAATGATATTGAAATGTGTTTATACAGTCTCCACTACTTAAAACGTCCATGTTTAAAAGGGACACTTGCTTATATTGGCCAAAAAGCAATAACCAATAACCATTTGCATTAATGTCAATTTCAAAGTTGCTGGTTATAAGACTTAGGTGCTCTGTTTATTTTGGGCAAAAGCAACAGTTTACTCACTAGTTCAAACCACATTGCACTGAATGTAAGAACAAACATAAGTAAATAGCATCTCGTTAACAATCCATGTCCGGACCGGGGTCAAGCACGGCTGCGTCATCGCGCCAACACTCTTCTCAATCTTCCTGGCTGCAATGCTCCATCTCACACTTAACAAGCTCCCTGCAGGAGTGGAACTAAGCTACAGAACCAGTGGGAACCTGTTCAACCTTCGTCATCTCCAGGCCAGATCCAAGACCGTCCCAACCTCTGTCGTCGAGCTACAGTACGCGGACGACGCTTGCGTCTGCGCAAATTCAGAGACTGAACTCCAAGTCATAGTCAACATCTTCACTGAGGCGTATGAAAGCATGGGCCTTAAACTAAACATCCGTAAGATAAAACAACCTGACCCCGCCACACAGCACTGCCTCCCAGTCATCAAGATCCACGGCACGGCCCTGGACAACATGGACCACTTTCCATACCTCGTGAGCCTATTATCAGCAAAGGCAGACATCGACGACAAGATTCAACACTGCCTCCAGTGCGCCAGTGCAGCCTTCGGCCGCCTGAGGATCAGTCCCTCAAATCTGCCACCAAGCTCATGTTCTACAGGGCTGTAGTGATACCACCCTCCTGTATGGCTCAGAGACATGGACCGTATACAGTAGACATGTCAAATCGCTGGAGAAATACCACCAGCGATGTCTCTGCAAGATCCTGCAAATCCCCTGGGAGGACAGATGCACCAACGTTCGTGTCCTCGATCAGGCCAACATCCCCAGCATTGAAGCACTGACCACACTCGACCGGCTCTGCTGGTTGGGCCACATTGTTCACATACCTGACACAAGACTCCCAAAGCCAGCACTCTACTCGGAACTCCTACATGGCAAGCGAGTCCCAGGTGGGCAGAGGAAACGTTTCAAGGATACCCTCAAAGCCTTCTTAATAAAATGCAACATCCCCACAGACACCTGGAAGTCTCTGGCCAAAGACCACCCTAAGTGGAGGAAGAGCATCTGGGAGGGCGCTGAGCACCTCGAGTCTCATCGCTGAGAGCATGCAGAAACCAAGTGCAGGCAGCGGCAGGAGCGTGTTGCAAACCAGTCCCACCCATCCTTTTCTTCAACAACTGTCTGTCCCAACTGTGACAGAGACTGTAATTCCCTTATTGGATTGTTCAGTCACCTAAGAACTCGCTTTGAGTGGAAGCAAGTCTTCCTCGATTCCGAGGGACTGCCTATGATGATGATGATGATAATGAAGATGCACTGAATGTAATAAAAGAGTCTCATTATTGAGGCAGACTTCACTTCCCTTAGGCTATGACAGCTTCGATGCATGAGAAACATTATACAATTTGCAGCCAATTGTGCTTGAACAATGTTCAATGCATTTCATTCACTTTACATTGAAGCTATAAGATAGCTAGTTACTTTACAGCATATTGTGGGGATATTATAGCAGTAATCCAGCAGTTGTAACTTTTACACCAGAGACAAAAATATCTAATTCATGCCTTATATTTTCAAACAACTATCTAAACAAAAACTTTGTTACAACAGGAATAGCAACATCTACAAAGTCTCAAAATTGGACCAAGAGTAAAGCAGATTGCAAACTCATTTAAATAATGACTTAAAAGAACAACTGCATTGACATAGCAGTCCCATCAGGTCAAGAAGTCAAGGTGCTTCACACACTACAAAATTGCAGTACTTGAAATTAACGCTACCACATTATACTGGCCATTGGGTGTAGTGGGCAAATCGCGTTTGCATGAATGCACCTGCTATAAGTGGTGGAGACTGTACCGTGTTAGGGGGTGTGGCAAACTGCAAGATTGCAGGAGGACATAAACAGTGAAATGGATAGGTAGGTGGTGGATGTAGTTCAATTCAGAGAAATGTAAAGTTGTACATTTGGGGAAAAAGACAGTGAAAGGAAATATGCCCGAAATGAATAAGTGTTCCAATAAATTTTCCAGTGATAGTCCACAGTCTATGTGCTCAAGTTTCGGCATGAATTGCTCCTATTTTTTTTGGAGCAACTAGTTTAGAATGGAGCATCTTAGAAATTGCAATTCTCGGCATTTAGTTTGCTCCAGTTCTAGTCAGTTAGAATAGTTCCATTTTAGAACAGTTTTTTTTTCAAAAGGGGGCATGTCCAGCCACTTACGTCTGTTTTACAAGTTTAGGCAGCGAAAACTGAGAGATGGGGGTGGTGGGGGAAGGGGGGTTTACAAACATTAAACACTTCACTTTTACAAGTAAAGAGCCATCATCAATAATAAATGATAAATAAATCAATCAAAAAAAACATTAAAAATCACTCAATAAATAAAAAATTATTTCTACTCCCCTACTGCAGCACCCGGGAGAAGAGGGGGGGGGGGGGCGGGAGGAGAGGGGTGTGGGGGGAGAGAAGAGAGGGGTGTGGGGGGAGAGAAGAGAGGGGTGTGGGGGGAGAGAAGAGAGGGGTGGGGGGGGGAGAAGCGAGGGGGGGGGGGAGAAGAGGATGAACGGTGGGGGGCGGAGAAGATGAAGGGGGATGGGAGAAGACGACGACAAAGCCCTGCCCACACGCAGCCGATGCCGGGCCGCCGACGCAGACAACTCTTCGGGCGGGGCTCCGACGCCGACGACGCCGCCGGCTCTAATGAGGACTTCGGGTGGGGCCCGCCCCCAGTGAGAGGCCCGTGGCGGGGGGGGGGCCCAGCCGCCAGGTAAGATGCGTCAGGCCAATCGGCCTGGGATAGGGGCGACGTCCCTTCGGTCAGGGATAAGGTCGTCGCCCCGGAGACAGGACGCGCTGGGAGGGCCGGGAGCTACTGGGCACGCGCACAGCTGTCGGCACTGTTTTTGGCACAGGGCTGTAGCTCTGCCCCCAGCAGCTCCTGCTGCGCCGAGCTGAGGTGGAAATGGGCCTACAGATATCGGAGAATCGCGAGGTAAGTATTCGCCGCAATTTGTGTTCTATAAATTAGGCAGGCCTCTCCGATGTGCGCCGTTCTAGCGGGCGTCCGAAACTTGAGTCCAATGTTAGCAATTTAATAGCCAGTAAAACCAATCTTCCACTGCTTACCATCTCAAAACTGTTCATAATTGTAAAAATCTCTTGGTTTCCCCCTTAATCTCCTCTGTTCCAGCCATTGCCTAGGCCCCTGAGCCCATCAAAAATTGTATTCGGCACCATTTCAGCACAACGGGTCTCCAGCCAACGGGAGGGTGGGAGAATTTCACTGTGGCACTTTGTCACAGCATGCCAGACTTGAACCAGATGGAGTGATTAGAAGTAGGACTGAAAGGCCTAGAAATCAAATTTAACATTTCAGCAGCGATCAGGAAAGTAGGCTTTGAGCGTCAGTAAGAATACAGTGGGCCTAAAATCCCTGGGTGTCTGCTCCATTGGACCCGAGCCTTTGACCTCTTTTACACTTCCTTCTCCCGCTTTTTCTCTCTTTCCCTCCCTGGTTAATATCTAACGTTTTGTAAGATTGTTGTGAAGTGCCTTGGGATGTTTTACTACATTAAATGCGCTATATAAATAAAATTATTATTATTAGAGTGAAATTCCTGCCCGCCTTAGCACCAGCCCAGATCTAAATCCTGGGAACGGGGTCATCTACAAGGCTTGGGTAGGCTGCCCACATTTGCAAGGCCGCATCAGTGGCGTCCAGCCCAAACTGCCAGTAGAATATATGATTTGTATTATGCCAGTCTGACGGTGTAGAGAAGGCCCGTAAAAATCTCTCCTCTTTGGTTCTCCTGATCTCAGTGGAGCAAGTAGGCCTCGGGGAAGGTAATCAATGTCTTCTGAGACCAATTACATTTCCCTTGTAAGGCTTTGGGAGCTTTTTGCAGGCCTCAATTGGCGTGAGTTCCATTGAGGTCTACAGAGGGCATCAAGGGTGGAATTCCTGAGATGGTCCGGAAAGTCCCCATCAAATGCTCTCTGGATGTCAGGAAACATCCGCCTGTGAGCTCTTGAAAGACATGAGACAGTATTCCAACGGATCTTCATTATGCTTCATTTTCCAGTCCCCGATTTGGAGAATTTCAGAGCCGATGGGTATATTTCAGTTCTTTTTCTTTCAACCAAGAATTTAATTTATATCAGACGGACTCATTTAAATGTCACCTGTGTGACTTTGGAATCTGTTACTGTATTTTATCTGTAGAATTCTAATTTAGATTAGTTTTTTTTGAGGCATTACTTGACCAGGGGCCATTGTAGGTCAGCGAGCACGGGGTTGATGGATGAACGGCACTTTGTGCGAGGTAGGATAAGGGCAGCAGAGTTTTGGATGAGCTCAAATTTATGTATTATCTGTAGAATTCTAAATTAGATTTGTTATTTTTTAGATTTAGATCTAACCCATTTATCACAACCGAATACATGCTGCTTTCCTGGCCGGCCTCACATCTTCCACCATCCATAAACCGAGCTCATCCAAAACTCTGCTGTGCATATTGTAACTCGCACCAACACATGTTCATCCATCACCCATCACTGACCCACATTGGCTCCCTGTCAGGCAACACCTCAATTTTAAAATTCTCATCCTTGTTTTCAAATTCCTCCATGGGCCCACCCCTCCCTAGCTCTGTAATCTCCTCCAGTGCTACAACCCTCTGAGATCTCTCTGCTCCTCTTGCACATCCCCGATTTTAATTGCTCCACCATTGGCGGTCGTGCCTTCAGTTGCCTAGGCCCTAAGCTCTGGAATTCCTTCCCTAAACCTCTCTGCCTCTCTCTCCTCCTTTAAGACGCTCCTTGAAACCTACCTCTTTAACCAAGCTTTTGGTCATCTGTCCTAGTATCTCGTTATGTGGCTCAGTAATGCTCTCGTGAAGGGCCTTGGGATATCTTACTATGCTAAAGGTGCTATATAAATGCAAGTTGTTGTTGTTTTGACTCAGACATTGATACACATTTTAAAAGAATGCACATTATATATTTTGTTCAACAGGCATTGAAACACTTCTTGAAATGTCCAGTATCTGAAGATGGCCAAGCTATTGAGATGGCCATTGAAGCGGTAAGAGCTCAGTAATGGCTTATTGTAGCTAGAGATGAAGCAATGGCTATTCTTTAGCTTTCTACAGAACAGCAATCCTTCAGAGCTTCAGCAACTATTTTACAACTAGATGGGAAGCGCTTAATTTTCAGTGTTGAAGGAAGAAGAGATCCATTACTTCTCTAAAACAGTCATTTTAGCATTAACCGGCAATTCATTATCATAGGCAGTCCCTCGGAGTCGAGGATAACTTGCTTTCACTCTAAAAGTGAGTTCTCAGGTGACTGAAGAGTCTCTGTCTCTGTCACAGGTGGGGCAGACAGTGGTTGAAGGAAAGGGTGGGTGGGGAGCCTGGGTTGACACACGCTCCTTCCGCTGTCCTTGAAGTGCTTTCTCTGCCCACCTGGGGCTCGCTTGCCGTGTCGAAGCTCTGAGTAGAGCACTTGCTTTGGGAGTCTCGAGTCGCGCATGCGGACGATGTGGCCCGTCCAGTGGAGCTGATCGAGCGATGTCATTGCTTCAATGCTGGGGATGTTGGCCTGAGTGAGAACACTGACGTTGGTGCATCTATCCTGCCAGTGGATTTGCAGGATCTTGCGGAGGCAGCGTTAGTGGTACTTCTCCAGCATTTTAAGGTGTCCGCTGTATATAGTCCACGTCTCTGAGCCATATAGGAGGATGGATATCACAACTGCCCTGCAGCACGAAATATAAAACAGATAGCTAAACTAGCACAAAATATAAAAACAGATAGCAGGAGTTTCTATAGGTATATAAAAAGGAAAAGAGTGGCTCAGGTAAATGTTGGTCCCTCAGAGGACGAGACCGGGGAATTAGTGATGGGGAACATGGAGATGGCAGAAACTCTGAACAAATATTTTGTATCAGTCTTTATGGTAGAGGACACTAAAAATATCCCAACAGTGGATAGCCAAGGGGCTATGGGGGGGAGGAACTTAACACAATCACAATCACTAAGGAGGTGGTACTCAGTAAGATAATGGGACTAAAGGCGGATAAATCCCCTGAACCTGATGGCTTGCATCCTAGGGTCTTAAGAGAAGTAGCGGCAGGGATAGTGGATGCATTGGTTGTAATTTACCAAAATTTTCTGGATTCTGGGGAGGTCCCAGCAGATTGGAAAACTGCAAATGTAACACCCCTATTTAAAAAAGAAGGCAGACAAAAAGCAGGAAACTATAGATCAGTTAGCCTAACATCTGTGGTTGGGAAAATGTTGGAGTCCATTATTAAAGAAGCAGTAGCAAGACATTTGGAAAAGCATAATTCAGTCAGGCAGAGTCAGCATGGATTTATGAAGGGGAAGTCATGTTTGACAAGTTTGCTGGAATTCTTTGAGGATGTAACGAACAGAGTGGATAAAGGGGAACTAGTGGATGTGTATTTGAACTTCCAGAAGGCATTTGACAAGGTGCCACATAAAAGGTTACTGCACAAGATAAAGGTTCACGGGGTTGGGGGTAATATATTAGCATGAATAGAGGATAAATGGTTCATTCTCGGGTTGGCAATCAGTAACTAGTGGGATGCCGCAGGGATCAGTGCTGGGACCCCTACTATTTACAATCTATATTAACGACTTGGATGAAGGGACCGAGTGTAACATAGCCAAGTTTGCTGACGATACAAAGATGGGAGGAAAAGCAATGTGTGAGGAGGACACAAAAAACCTGCAAAAGGACATAGACAGCCTGTGAGTGGGCAAAAATTTGGCAGATGGAGTATAATGTTGGAAAATGTGAGGTTTTGCACTTTGGCAGAAAATATCGAAGAGCAAATTATTATTTAAATGGAGAAAAATTGCAAAGTGCTGCAGTACAGTGGGACCTGGGGGTCCTGGTACATGAAACACAAAAGGTTAGTATGAAGGTACAGCAAGTGATCAGGAATCTTGGCCTTCATTGCAAAGGGGATGGAGTATAAAAGCAGGAAAGTCTTGCTACAGTTATGCAGGGTATTGGTGAGTCCACACCTGGAATACTGCATACAGTTTTGATTTCCATGTTTAAGAAAGGCTATACTTGCTTTGAAGGCTGTTCAGAGAAGGTTCACTAGGTTGATTCTGGAGATGAGGGGGTTAACTTATGAGGAAAGGTTGAGTACATTGGGCCTCTACTCATTGGAATTCAGAAGAATGAAAGATGATCTTACCGAAACGTATAAGATTATGAGGGAGCTTGACAAGGATGCAGTGAGGATGTCTCCACTGATAGGGGAGACTAGAATTAGGGGGCATAATCTTAGAATAAGGGGCCGCCCATTTAAAACTGAGATGAGGAGGAATTTCTTCTGAGTGTTGTAAATCTGTGGAATTCGCTGCCTCAGAGAGCTGTAGAAGGTGGGTCATTGAATAAATTTAAGACAGATATAGACAGTTTCTTAACCAATAAGGGGTTATGGGTTTCGGGCAGGGAAGGGGACCTGAGTCCATGATCGGATCAGCCATGATCGTATTAAATGGCGGAGCAGGCTCGAGGGGCCATATGGCCTACTCCTGCTGCTATTTCTTATGTTCTAATAAGCTTTCTGCCAGATTTGAGGTACTGGTCTTCAAACACTCTTCCTCAGGCGATCGAAGGCTGCGCTGGCACACTAAAGGTGGTGTTGGACCTCGTCGTCCATGTCTGCTCTTGCTGACGATAGGTTCCCAAGGTTTACAGATATATAAAACGGAAAAGAGTGACTAAAGTAAATGTTGGTCCCTTAAAAGATGAGAAGGAGGATTTAATAATGGGAAATGTGGAAATGGCTGAGACCTTAAACAATTATTTTGCTTTGGTCTTCACAGTGGAAGACACAAAAACCATGCCAAAAATTGCTGGTCACAGGAATATGGGAAGGGAGGACTTTGGGACAATCACTATCACTAGGGGGGTAGTGCTGGACAGGCTAATGGGACTCAAGGTAGACAAGTCCCCTAGTCCTAATGAAATGCATCCTAGGGTATTAAAAGAGATGGCGGAAGTTATAGCAGATGCATTCGTTATAATCTACCAAAATTCTCTGGACTCTGGGGAGGTACCAGCGGATTGGAAAGCAGCTAATGTAACGCCTCTGTTTAAAAAAGGGGGCAGACAAAAGGCAGGTAACTATAGGCCAGTTAGTTTCACATCTGTAGTGGGGAAAATGCTTGAAGCTATCATTAAGGAAGAAATAGCGGGACATCTGGATAGGAATAGTGCAATCAAGCAGCCGCAACATGGATTCATGAAGTGGAAATCATTTACTAATTTACTGGAATTCTTTGAGGATATAACGAGCATGGTGGATAGAGGTGTACTGATGGATGTGGTGTATTTAGATTTCCAAAAGGCATTCGATAAGGTGCCACACAAAAGGTTACTGCAGAAGATAAAGGTACGCGGAGTCAGAGGAAATGTATTAGCATGGATCGAGAATTGGCTGGCTGACAGAAAGCAGAGAGTCGGGATAAATGGGTCCTTTTTGGGTTGGAAATCGGTGGTTAGTGGTGTGCCACAGGGATCGGTGCTGGGACCACAACTGTTTACAATATACATAGATGACCTGGAAGAGGGGACAGAGTGTAGTGTAACAAAATTTGCAGATGACACAAAGATTAGTGGGAAAGCGGGTTGTGTAGAGGACACAGAGAGGCTGCAAAGAGATTTGGATAGGTTAAGCGAATGGGCTAAGGTTTGGCAGATGGAATACAATGTCGGAAAGTGTGAGGTCATCCACCTTGGAAAAAAAACACAGTAAAAGGGAATATTATTTGAATGGGGAGAAATTACAACATGCTGCGGTGCAGAGGGACCTGGGGGTCCTTGTGCATGAAACTCTTTTTGAGTTTATCTGTAAAACAAAAAACATTAAACCGTGCCACCCGCCCTGGATGACACAGCAGACATTTACAAGGCCCTTTTTTTTTCCTTTTTTGTGGTTTTTTTTTGTGTTTTTCTTTTTTTTTGGTTTTTTTTTGGCCGCTAAAATCACATTTTTCCAAGTGCCCCCTATAAAAGGGGAGGGGGACACTAAAAGCACCGGCAATTAAAACAAATTAAACTTTAAAACGTAAAATCAAATTAAAATTTGGTTGCCGGGCGTGATGATGCACTCCAGTCCCTCCGGTGCCCACCTCTCGCGGAAGGCCGCGAGCGTACCGGTGGACACCGCATGCTCCATCTCCAAGGACACCTCCTTGTGCATGAATCCCAAAAAAGTTAGTTTGCAGGTGCAGCAGGAAGGCGAATGGCATGTTGGCCTTCATTGCGAGAGGGATGGAATACAAAAGCGGGGAGGTCCTGCTGCAACTGTATAGGGTATTGGTGAGGCCGCACCTGGAGTACTGCGTGCAGTTTTGGTCACCTTACTTAAGGAAGGATATACTAGCTTTGGAGGGGGTACAGAGACGATTCACTCGGCTGATTCCGGAGATGAGGGGGTTACCTTATGATAGATTGAGTAGACTGGGTCTTTACTCGTTGGAGTTCAGAAGGATGAGGGGGGATCTTATAGAAACATTTAAAATAATGAAAGAGATGGACAGGATAGAGGCAGAGAGGTTGTTTCCACTGGTCGGGGAGACTAGAACTAGGGGGCACAGCCTCAAAATATGGGGGAGCCAATTTAAAACCGAGTTGAGAAGGAATTTCTTCTCCCAGAGGGTTGTGAATCTGTGGAATTCTCTGCCCAAGGAAGCAGTTGAGGCTAGCTCATTGAATGTAATCAAATCACAGATAGATAGATTTTTAACCAATAAGGGAATTAAGGGTTACGGGGAGCGGGCGGGTCAGTGGAGCTGAGTCCACGGCCAGATCAGCCATGATCTTGTTGAATGGTGGAGCAGGCTCGAGGGGCTCTATGGCCTACTTCTGTTCCTAATTCTTACGTTCTTATGTATGGAAAATGGTCCATGTTGTCCAAGGCCTCGTCGTGGATTTTGATAATCGGGGGGGCAGTGATGTGTGGTGGGGACAGGTTGGTAGCGGACCTTTGTCTTACGGATGTTTAGCGTAAGGCCCATGCTCCTGTACGCCTCGGCTGAAGAGCTCCTCCCAGATTCGCAATGCGGATTCCATCCACTAAGACTAAGGGGTACAATAGACATGATCTTCACCGCACGATACTACAATAGAGAAGTGCAGGAAACATCGCACCAATGCTCTTCGCGATCTTCCTTGCTGCAATGCTTCATCTCGCCCTTAGCAAGCTCCCCGCTGGA
The DNA here is from genome assembly GCF_044704955.1 of Pristiophorus japonicus. Classification (NCBI taxonomy): domain Eukaryota; kingdom Metazoa; phylum Chordata; class Chondrichthyes; family Pristiophoridae; genus Pristiophorus; species Pristiophorus japonicus. The sequence goes on along the minus strand of NC_091978.1, from coordinate 175,443,318 downwards.
GTGGAGCTAAATAATAGAACAAATGGAAATCTGTTCAACCTTCACTGCCTCCAGGCCAGATCCAAGGTTGTCCCATCCTCTGTCATTGAACTGCAGTACGCAGAGGATGCGTGCGTCTGTGCACACTCGGAGGTCGAACTCCATTACAGGGTTAATGAGGCTTACAGTATTTAGCAGTAACAGGGTTATGCCCACCTACAGAAAACCCTGAGAAACTCCAAAGATGGACTGCCCTCTTATCTCAATAGAGAGAGATCGTAACTGCGAATGGGATTGGAATTCAAGCCCAGCTACTTGGACCATGATCTTCCAGAACACAATTGCCTTGCAATTTATGGGCTGAGACTTCCTTCTTGAGAAGTTGTAATTGTTTGAGACATGTTTGTTGCCTCATTCCTGCTCTGAGGAAATTTGAGATGTTTGTTGGAATTGCAGTATCAGGACGCTGCAACATATAGAATACACAGAAGGGCATGTTTATCCTTATTGAATTTGCTGCTCTCAGTTGTGATATGGACAGACTTTCCGTCCATCCAGGTCGATAACAACTTTGTCAGAGGACAGCAAGAACAGAACATATTTTGTATAGGATTGTGAGTTTGAATGCTATGGTTATGCCTAGTTATGTGAAAGCTGTATTTCTCTTAATTTCTCTTCCTATGGAAACCATTATAAAGCCAAGGCTTTTTCCCAAAAATCAAAATATTTATGTATATATTATACTCTTACTTATTCTCCACGTATGACAAAACTGAGCCAAAACTGCATTTTGTATGGTGTGGAAAGAACAGGTTGACCCCCAATGTTACTGCATCTTAAGGGACCACTAATTATTTATTTATCCTATTAGAAGATTGTGCTTGTTTCTGTGATATGAGAAGGATACTTTTGTAAGGGTAAAGAAGACCCTATAGAATGAGTCTTTTTTTTTTAAAGTTTTGTTTTTACTTTTGCAAGGTTGGACAAGCCAAGGATGAAATTCTAACTAATCAGCTGATAGATTATCTAATGGGTGAGGGTGACGGAATGCCCAAGGTAACTTTTTGATCCAGAATTATATGTGCTAGATATTTTCTTGTTTATTTTGCATGCTACATTATATACCTATTATGTATTGATTATATAAGATAGTAATATTCAAAGTTAAGGAATTTCCTTGAGTTGCATGATGCTGCTTCTGTATTGTATCCTTCTGTAAAGTAGATGCAGTGCCAATTACATTAAATATAGTTTTATATATACCATCAGCAGGCCAGGGCCATAAGAGGGAGCAGCGTGCGGCTGCCTGCATGCCACTGCAGGGAGCAGTGCGTGCTGCTGCAGGAGGGCGACGGCTGCGAAGCCAGGTCACTAATTACAGTGCAGGCAGGCACAGCTGGAGGGGCGAAGGAGCAGCAAGAGTTTATAAATGGAGGTGACCGGGGCCCAGGAGAGGCGTGAGTTTGGGGCTCAGAGGAGGCGAGGGCCCGAGGGCAGCATGGGCAGCTCACACTGTGATATGTGCACGCTGGGTCCGTGTAGCAGAGCTGGTCTCCAGTCGTCTTGGTTAATCCTTGCCTCTGGACCAAGACCGAGCTCTGTCAAGCCCGTGTGGTGGCTGGTGTGGAAGAGGCATCTTCCACCCTTCAAGATGTAGTTTAGGACCTGGAATATTAGTTCGGGATCTGGAACAATGAAACACCTGTGAACTCATCCCTTTTTGGCGTGGAAGCAAGTCATCCTCGCTTTGAGGATCTGCCTATGATGATGATGAGTTTTATATATTATCTTTAAAAAGATTACTGCCATGTATGGTTTACTTTCAGTTTAATTACCTGATTGGAATAATAATTTGCTGTTCAAATCTTTAAAAATATGATGACCTGGACCATTGATTGTTTTAAGCTGTAGCATAGTGGCTATTACACAGGATATTCAGATACAGCGTATGAAATTTGGCAGCTTCGGGACCGAGACCGTGCCGGTTTTCGGATTTTACTGGGTTTCGGACTTCGCCGTTGGCGCTCCTTCCGCCCGCCGATCCAATCAGTACAAAGAGTGTTTCCACGTGTGGAAAAGAAAAACTATATGCCATCAATATAAGATAGTCACCAAGAAATCAAATAGGGAATTCAGAAGAAACTTCTTTACCCATAGAGCCGATTCCTGCCACTCCTCATCACCCATCGATTTTCGTGGCCCCCCGGCGCTGCGTTTTTTTTTTACCAGTTTCCTCGTCCCTCGATGCCCAATGTCGCCATCTTGGCAGCCTCAAAAATGACAGCCGGATTCGGGATGTTGTACCTGTAAAACACAGAAATAGACTATTCGGCCCAGCCAGTCCATGCTGACATTTATGTTCCACTCAAGCCTCCTATCCGCCTTTTCTCATCTAACCCTATCAGCATAACACTCTATTCCCTTTTCACTCATATGTTTATTTAAGCGCCCCTTATATGCATCTATACCTTTAGCTTCGGCCACTCCCTGTGGTAGCGAGTTCCACATTCTCACCACTCTATGGGTAAAGAAGTTTCTTCTGAATTCCCTATTTGATTTCTTGGTGACTATCTTATATTGATGACATATAGTTTTATTCTTTCCCACATGTGGAAAAACTCTTTGTATCTACTCTCATCAAAACCTTTCATAATTTTAAAGTAATTATTTGATATTTATGCCATTTCTCTATCGTTGCCTGTGGTATTATCCTGTCCATCCCTTAGTCGCCCTATTCACATCCCAACCTTCCTTTTTTTATTTATGTGCCTGTAAAATATTTTACTATTTTGTTTCATGTTCCTTCATAACTTAATTTCATAGTTCCTCTTTGCCTTCCTAATTGTTTTTTTTATTATGCTCTCCCCTGTTGTCCATATACATAATGTATGTCTCTTTCCTTACACTCAATTTTTCCCTGATGGCCTTATTCATCCATGGTGTCTCGTTGGTGTTTTAATTTGTAATTCTATTTTAGTGGAATGTATTTTTCCTGGACTCGGTTGAACACCGTTTTAAATGTTTCCCATTGCTGTTCTACGTCATTGTTTGGCAATATTATTGTCCTTTTTATTTTCCCAAGTTCTATTCTCAGCCACTCAAAATCAGCTTTTCTCCAATCTGTTACCCTGGTCTTTGGCATACTTATGTCCTTCTCATTTATTATCATAAAGCATATATTATGGCCTAGATGTTCCCCTACTTTTTACTTCACTTATCTGCTCTGGTTCTTCTGGTTCATTCTCCATTACGAGATCCAATCGTGAATCCTCCCTTGTTGAGCTTTTTACATATTGGGTTAGAAAGGAGTCCTGTACACATTGTAGGAATTTAATTCTCTTATCCCCTTTTCCTACCTCTTCTGTCCAATTAATATCAGGGTAGTTGAAATCCCCCATGATTATTATTCTAGGTTTTTACTAATTTCCCTAATTTGTTTGCATATTTCTTCCTCCACCTCCTCCACTATTATATGTTCTGTTTACTATCATTATTAGTGTTTTTGATCCTTTATTATCTTTTATCCCTATCCACATAGATTCTATTTCTGTCTTGCTAAAAGCAGCGTCACTTTTTTCTACTGCCATTATGTTATTTGTAGTAAGTACAGCTACTCCACCTCCCCTTTTTCCCTCTCTCTCTTTTCTAAATATGTTATATTTTGCAATGTTTGTTTAATTCCCTGTCCTGATTTTTCTGTAGCCATGTCTCAGTAATCCCTACTATGTGTGGTTCCTCGCAACGCATGATTGCCTCCCGCTCCCGTTTTATTACGGACATTCTACAAACAGTTTGACTCATTTTTAATAGCAGTTTCTCTCACTTTATTTTTAACCATCTTTTTAACTCTGTTCTGTAACTCTATTCCCTGGCTATCAATGTCCTCCCTTACTTTATTCTTTCTTATGCTCTCCTTTCCTGTTTTGTTTATAGTTAGGCTGGTTTCTCAATTCATCATGCTCTCTCTCCTCTTGAGTTCACTAGCCTCCTAGCCTCCCTTAATCTCTCCCTCCATGTAAACTTCCCCAACCCATATTCAAGGCCACCCCCTTGGCCTTGCCATCTCTCGTGGCCTCGCTACTCCCATTGTGTCAATCGCAGATAAGGCCATCTCTGACCACTTCCTCGTATTGCTCTCCACCCAGATCCCCTTTCCACCCCCAACCCCCGCCTCCTCCCCCCCACCCTACCTTCTTCTGTGTCCGTCCCTGGAAAAACTCTCTCCCGACTCTCTTACAACTGCACTTATCAACTCCCAACTGTCTAGCCTTTGGCCCTCCATTCATTCACCATGACATCTATGCAGCTACCGATCTGCTCAATCACACCCTCACCACCACCGTTGACGCCCTAGTCCTTGTTAAAACAATTACGCGCTCTCACCCTGGCCGTTCCCCCTAGTACAGCCCTGATTTCGCTCCCTTAAGTCCAAGGGACGCAGACTTGGAATGGATATGGTGGACAACTGGTTTAGCCATTCACTGCCAGATCTGACTGGGCTACATAAAGCATTATCGGGTCCTGCTCGCGTCTGCCAAAATTGCTCACTATTCCAGAATCATCCTGGAATGTAAAGATGAACCCCAGCTTCTATTCACCATTGCTAACCTTTTTAAACCCCTCTTCCCTGTCTTCTCTACCCTCACCTCTGTCTTCTCCACCCTCACCTCTGTCAACAGGTGTGAGGAGTTCATGGACTTCTTTGTCTCTAAGATTGAGACCATCCGTTCAGCCCAGTCTGCCTCTTCCTTTCCTTCCTCTAGCCCACCGGGCCAAACTTCCTCTAAGGATCCCCCTGCCCTAGCCCTGACCTCACATTTTTCTCCAGTTTCTCTGCGATTCCCCCCTTATGACCTTTCCAAGCTCATCCTGTCCATGAGACCCACTTCCTGTTCCCTTGACCCTATTCCCACCAAACTGCTGACCGCCCAACTTCCTTTTCTGGCTCCCATATTAGCTGACATTGTTAAAGGTTTCCTCTCCTGAGGTACTGTCCCCCTCTCCCTCAAATCTGCCATCATCACCCCTCTCTGCAAAAAAAACAACCCTCGATCCTTCCGTCCTTGAAAACTACCGCCCCATCTCCAACCTGCCTTTCCTTCCAAAGTCCTTGAATGTGTTGTCGCCTCCCAAATCCATGCCCATCTTTCCTACAATTCCATGTTTGAATCCCTCCAATCTGGTTTCCGCACCTGCCACAGTACCGAAACGACTCTCATCAAAGTCACAAATGACATCTTTTGTGACTGTGACAAAGGCAAACTATCCCTCCTCGTCCTTCTTGACTTGACCACTCTCTCCTTCTTCAACGCATCTTCACCATCGTCCAGCTGGGTGGGACTGCACTCGCCTGGTTCCATTCTTACCTATCCAGTCGTAGCCAGAGAATCACCTGCAACGGCTTCTCTTCCCGCCCCTGCATCGTTACCTCTGCTGTCCCCCAAGGATCTATCCTTGGCCCCCTCCTAGTTCTCATGTACATGTTGCCTCTTGGCGACATCATCTGAAACACAGCATCAGTTACTACCACTTCTCTTGACCCCTCCACGGTCTCCAAATTCTCAGACTGCTTGTCCAACATCCTGTTGTGGATGAGCAGAAATGTTCTCCAATTAAATATTGGGAAGACCGAAGCTATTGTTTTCAGTCCCCGTCAAAAACTCCGTTCCCTAGCCACTGACTGCATCCCTCTCCCCAACTTCTGTCTGAGGCTGAACCAGACTGTTCACAACCTTGGTGTCATATTTGACCCTGAAATGAGCTTTCGACCACATATCCACAGCATAATTAAGACCACCTATTTCCAGCTCTGTAACATCGCCCATCTCCGCCCTTGCCTCAACTCATCCGCTGCTGAAGCCCTCATCCATGCCTTTGTTACCTCTAGACTTGACTATTCAAATGCACTTCTGGCTGGCCTCCTACATTCTACCCTACGTAAACTAGAGGTGATCCAAAACTCGGCTGCCCCTGACCTAACTCGCACCAAGTCCCGCTCACCTATCACCCCTGTGCTCGCTGATCTACATTGGTCCCGGTTAAGCAACGCTTTGATATCAAAATTCTCTTCCTCGTTTTCAAATCCCTCCATGGCTTCCAGCCGCCTTATCTCTATAATTTCATTCAGCCCCACAACCACCCGCGATATCTGCGCTCCTCTAATTCTGCCCTCTTGAGCATCCCTGATTATAATCGCTCAACCATTGGTGGCTGTGCCTTCTGTTGCCTAAGCCCTAAGCTCTGGAATTCCCTCCCTAAACTCTTAAGATCTCTCTTTCTTTCTTGAAGACGCTCCTTAAAACCTACCTCTTTGACCAAGCTTTTGGTCACCTGCCCTAATTTCTCCTTATGCAGCTCAGTGTCAAATTTTTAATCTCATAATACTCCTGTGAAGCCTTGGGACGTTTTACTACGTTAAAGGAGCTATATAAATACAAGTTGTGGTTATTTCATTACTTGTAGATTCCTCCCCCACCTTACTGGTTTAAAGCCTTTGCCACCTCCCTATTTACCTTTTCCGCTCGGACATGGGTCCCATTCCTTTCAAGTGGAACCCGTCCCATCGGTACAGCTCCTTCCTGTCCCAGTACTGGTCTCAGTGTCCCCTCTTTCCCACACCAACCCTTTAGCCATGTATTAATTCCCCTGATCTGACTGTTTCTATGCCAACTTGCATGTGGCTCAGGCACTAATCGAGCAATTATTACCCTCGAGGTCATGCTTTTTAATTTAGCTCCTAACTCCTGATACTCCCTCAGCAGGAGCTCCTCCCTGTTCCTACCTATGTCAGTTGTTTCAACATGAACCAAGACAACTGGATTTACCCCCTCCCATTCCAAATTACTCTTCTGCCGTCTTAAGATATCCCTTACCCTGGCAACACTGTTCAGGATTCTCGTTCCTGGCTGCACAGGATGTTATCTCTTCCCCCTAATTATAGAACCCTTTATCACTACCACATTTCTATTCTGCTTTCCTCTCTTCCCCCCACCCCTCCCCCCGGACAGCCTTCTGAACCATGGTGCCTTGGTCAGCATTGTAGCTGTCCTCCCACAGTTTTTCTCCTTGTCCTCGCAGGTAGCGAGTAGCGAGTACATTATACCTGTTGGACAGGACCAGTGTCTTCGGGACCTCCTTCTCAACATCGCCTAAGTACCTGCTACCCGGTTCCCTAACAGTTACACCCTCCCTTTCCTGAACCTGTGCTTTCTTCTGGGGTGTGGCTGTATTCTGGATAAAACTATCTAGAAATTCCTCCCCCTCCCTTATGTTTCGGATTGTCTCTAACTTGCACTGCAGCTCAATGATTCTGAGCCGGAGTGACTGAAGGCAGAGACATTTCCTGCAGATGTTGTGTTAGTGGACTAGTAATCTAGAGACCTGGACTAATGATCCAGCGACATGAGTTCAAATTCCACCATGGCAGCTGGGGAATTTAAATTCAGTTAAATAAATAAATCTGGAATAAAAAGTTAGTATCTGTAATGGTGACAATGAAACTACAAGATTATTGTAAAAACCCATCTGGTTCACTAATGTCCTTTAGCGAAGGAAATCTGCTGTTCTTACCTAGTCTGGCCTATATGTGACTCCAGACCCACAGCAATGTGGTTGACTCTTAACTGCCCTCTGAAATGGCCTAGCAAGCCACTCAGTTGTACCAAACTGCTACTAAGAATAAAACCGGACAGACCACCTGGCATCGACCTAGGCACCGGACACGACAAAGGCACACCTAGCCCAGTCGACTCTGCAAAGTACTCCTCATTATAAATCTGGGGATGTGCCAGAATTGGGAGAGCTGTCCCATAGACTAGTCAAACAAAAATCTGACATAATCATACTCACAGAATCATACATTTCAGCCAACGTCCCAGATGCCTCCATCACCATAGGTGGCGGTACAGTGGTGTACAGTCAGGAGGGAGTTGCCCTGGGAGTCCCCAACATTGACCCCAGACTCCATGAAGTCTCATGGCATCAGCTCACATATGGGCAAGGAAACCTCTGCTGATTATTACCTACCGCCCTCCCTCAGTTGATGAATCGGTACTCCTCCATGTTGAACACCACGTAAGAAGCACTGAGGGTAGCAAGGGCACAGAACGTACTCTGGCTTGGGGACTTCAATGTCCATCCCCAAGAATGGCTCAGTAGCGCTACTGACTGAGCTGGCCAATTCCTGAAGGATAGAGCTGTCAGACTTGGCATGAGACAGGTTGTGAGAGAACCAACACGAGGTTCACCAAACTGATTCCCGGGTTGGCAGGACTGATATATGAGGAGAGACTGGATCGACTGGGCCTGTATTCACTGGAGTTTAAAAGGATGAAAGGGGATCTCATAGAAACATATAAAATTCTGACAGGACTGGACAGGTTAGATGCAGGAAGAATGTTCCTGATGTTGGGGAAATCCAGAATCAGGGGACACAGTCTAAGGATAAGGGGTAAGCTATTTAGGACTGAGATGAGGAGAAACTTCTTCATTCAGAGAGTTGTTAACCTGTGGAATTCCCTACCGCAGAGAGTTGTTGATGCCAGTTCATTGGATATATTCAAGAGGGAGTTAGATATGGCCCTTACGGCTAAAGGGATCAAGGGGTATGGAGAGAAAGCAGGAAAAGGGTACTGAGGTGAATGATCAGCCATGAATGGCGGTGCAGGCTCGAAGGGCCGAATGGCCTACTCCTGCACCTATTTTCTATGATTAATCTACTTGACCTCATCCTCAATAATCTCCCTTTCTATGACAGTATTGGTAGGACCGACCACTGTACAGTCCTTGTGGAGACTTAAGTCCTGTCTTCACACTGAGGACATCTTCCATCGTGCTAAATGGGATAGATTCAGAACAGATCGGTCAGCTCAAAACTGGGCATCCATGAGGCGCTGTGGGCCATCAGCAACAGCAGCATTGTATTCCACCATAATCTGTAACCTCATGGCCCAGCATATCCCTCATTCTACCACTACCATCAAGCCAGGGGACCAACCCTGCATCAATGAGGAGTGCAGAAGAGCATGCCAGGAGCAGAACCACACATAACTAAAAATGAGGTGCCAACCTGGTGAACACAGGACTACATATATGCTAAACAGCGGAAATAGCATGCTATAGACAGAGCTAAGCGATCCCACAATCAACGGATCGGATCTAAGCTCTGCAGTCCTGCCACATCCCATCGTTAACGGTGTTGGACAATTAAACAACAAACAGGAGGAGGAGGCTCCATAAACATCCCCTTCCTCAATGATGGCGGAGGAATCTCCGGCTGTCGTGTTGAAGACTTGTGCTCCAGAACTAGCTGCGCCACTAGCCAAGCTGTTCCAGTACAGCTACAACATTGGCATCTACCTGCAGTGTGGAAAACTGCCCAAGTATGTCCTATTCACAAAAAGCAGGACAAATCCAATCCGGCCAATTATCGCCCAATCAGTCTACTCTCAATCATCAGCAAAGTGATGGAAGGTATCGTCAACAATGCTATCAAACGGTACTTGAACTCACCAATACTCAATTTGGGTTCTGCAAAGACCATTCAGCTCCAGACTTCATTGCAGTCTTGGTTCAAACATGGACAAAAGAGCTGAATTCCAGAGATGAGGTGAGAGTGACTGCGCTTGACATCAAGGCAGCATTTGACCAAGTGTGGCATCAAAGAGCCCTAGTAAAACTGAAGTCAATGGAAATCGGTGGTGGGGGAGGGGGGCAGGCGGGGAATTCTCCACTGGCTGGAGTCATGCCTAGCACAAAGGAAGGTGGTTGTTGGAGCCCAATCATCTCAGCCCCAGAACATCGCTGCAGGAGTTCCTCAGGGACCTATGCCCAATCATTTTCAGCTGCTTCATCAATGATCTTCCCTCCATCATAAGGCCAGAAGTGGGGATGTTTTCTGATGATTGCACAATGGTCAGTTCCATTCACAGCAGGCTTCTTCGGCAGCAACCTCCCAAACCCACGAACTCTTAACACCTAGAAGGGTAGCAGGCGCACAGGAACACCATCACCTCCAAGTTCCCCATCAAACACCATCCTAACTTAGAAATATATCGCCGTTCCTTCATCATTGCTGGGTCAAAATCCCCTAACAGTACTGTGGGAATACCTTCACCACATGGACTGCAACAGTTCAAGATGGCTGCTCACTACCACCTTCTCCAGGGCAATTAGGGATGGACTTGCCAGCGACGCCCACATCCCATGAAATAATGTTTTTTTAAGTTTGATCGGTCTCGTATTTCAAATTGTAATCTGTTTGTTTCCAGTGTTTAGTTTCCTGGGCAAAAAAAATTGTGGGCAACAAAATGACTAATCTTTGACAGTCTTGCCTCTCTGGTGCTTAAGTTATACAGTGAACTTAGTGCAAATTCACATCACTGTATAACGTATATGAGAATTCCCCATATGTTTAAAACGGAACTCTCGTAAAGATATGGTGCTGAATTTCTGGTGTAACTGGAGGAAGAACAGCATCCATACTTTAAAATGCTATGAACTTTTTTCTTATTGTGTTCTCGGGTTGTGGGCAACTCTGGCAAGGTTGCATTTACTGCCATCGCTAATTGCCCTGAGAAGGTAGGATGGACCTCCTCTTTGTTGTGATGATGCTAATACCATGGTGTTAGGTAGGTAGGGAATGCCAAGATTTTGACCCATTAACGATGAAGCAACTGTGATTTGTGTCCAAGTCAGGATGGTGTGTGAATTGGAGGGAGACTTGAGGTGATGGTGTTCTTGTGAAATTGCTGCTCTTGTCCTTCTTGGTGGTGGAGTGCCTGGGGTTGGGAGGTTCTGTCAAACACGAGAGAGCAACCTATTTAACTTAGATTAGACCGAATAGACAAGAAAAAAAATAATTTAAAATTATATCTCATTTGAATTGAAAATGTTATTCCCAGATGTCTTTAGTTTGTATTCAGTGATGTTCTCACAACAGAGGCACAAGCTGAATTAACTTGTTTTTTTTCATGACATTTGACTAATTATTTTCAAAAGCCATTTGAAAACAGAATAGCTTTTTGATGATCAGGACAGAAAGAAAAATTAAGTACTTTGCAAATTCTGGATTATTTTAGCAGGTTTTATTTTCATCAATTTTCCAAAGGCAAATTGTTAGTCGGCACTAACAGAATTCCTGTGTATCTTCCATCATTTAGTTGATTTCAAAAATGTTGTCCTTGAGCTTTGGGAGCAGGGATGGCAGGATGTTGATTTCCAACTAAATGCTCTTGTAGCTTTTTTGTTGAACTCTGGTTTAATGAGACAAATTCAAGCTTCAGACTAGCTTACCGAAAAGGATTCTATATGAATTCTGTACACCGTTATTAATTGCTAAATGCTGGAAATACACAAAAATTTGCATTTAAAAAGTAATATTGTGCCCTTTTCTCCCCTCCCACCTTAATATAGGATGCAAAGTACCTTTTCCGACTGTATATGGCATTGAAGCAATATCGAGAGGCAGCCAGAACAGCTATAATCATCGCCAGAGAAGAACAATCTGCCGGTATGATCATCTATGCAAGAACTGATTGCTATGTAGAAACCTTTTTTTCCTTTGAGAGCAAACCTCTACAGGATATCTGTTTAAAAAGTGATGCACTAAAAAAGATAATCCATTGTCACTGCAGCTAATACAAAGTTAAGCTCTTCATTGGCAAAGTTCTTTAGACGATTAACTGTCCTGACACAAACACAGTTTTATGATTCAGGCTTCTCCAGATACTTTCTCTTGTTCCCAACACACTTCTTATGAACTGAAGTATGACCTGGTACACAGAGTAATCTAGGATAGTGTGCTCTGGGCAAACAATAGACTTGTTTATTGTCTCTAAAGTTATATTGTAACCCCACACACACTGGAATTATTCCTGATTGAATGAATATTAGATGCACAGTGGGATATAATTTTTAGAGAAGTGCTCTTGTAAGAGATATTAACATCAGAAGACAATTATAATGTCATGTAATAGACTAAATTACCAAACAGGTTTATTGACAGATAATCATTTACAATGAGTTGTTGAAGTAAATCCAAATAACATAGCAGCTTTAAATCAGATTATGAAGGGGTTAAACAGGCAAACCCAACAGTTGAGTTGATTGGCTGCCGTTGGCGATCCTCCTAACAAAAGATGAAGAAATGCTTCGGAGAAGGGGAATAGTTACCTGCTCCGTACTGGTTAAAGTCTTTTGGGAATTATGTAGGAAGTCCGAAATTATTTTAGATTTCAAGCACAAGCAGCTTTTTAAAATCTTGCCAATTTAAAAAATGGTCTCCAAATAATCAGATTGCCAGTGACAAGTTGTAGAAGCTCAATTCTCTGTAAATAGGTTCAATGGGCCAAGTTTCGGGCCACGCCTAAAACGGCGCAGCCCGGACCTGGACGCCCGTTTATCGCGCCACAAAGTGCGCCTAAAAAAAACTTACCTATTCTCCGGCTCCCTGCAGGCCCTCTGGAGCTGGGCGCGGCGCAGCACGAGCTGTAGGGGGCGGAGCCAGGTCCCTGTGCTGAAAACAGTGCCCGGACCTCTGCACATGCGCGCTACAGTGGGTGCGCATGTGCAGTAGCTCCAGGCGCCCAAAACTGTGGGAGAGGCCCTAAGCACGCAGCCCCTAGCCCTGGCCGAATGGCCTCACTGGGGCTGCGTGAATAAGGCATCTCCCACCCAACCGGACCCGAATCGACCTCTGCTTCCCCCACCCCCCCGGTGACCCGACCTCCGCTCCCCCCCGCCTGACCCGACCCGACCTCCGCGCCCGCCCCCCCGACTCTCTCTCTCTCCCCCTCCCCCCCCCCCCCCGGACCTCCGCGACTCTTCTCCCCGACCCCCCCCCACCCCCCCTCCGAGACCCGACGCCACCTACCTGTAAATCCAGCCCGAAGTCTTGGGCCCGGCCGTTCAGCCTCCTTCTCTCCCTTCCTTCCCTCCCCTCCCTCCATCCTCTCTCCCCCCGCACCCCCCTCCTCCTCCCCCTCCTCCTCCCCCACCGCTCCTCCCTCCTCCTCCCCACCGCTCCTCCCTCCTCCTCCCAACCGCTCCTCCCTCCTCCTCCCAACCTCTCTTCCCCACCCACCCCTCCTCCTCCCCACCCCTCCTCCTCCTCCCCACCCCTCCTCCTCCTCCCCACCCCTCCTCCTCCTCCCCACCC